>NC_136907.1:24675396-24767918 GCF_949606895.1 Notothenia rossii | reverse complement strand
ACACACACACACACACACACACACACACCAGAAGAACAACTTCAACAAGTCACAGTACAGAGCAAAAATTATGCTGACATACGTTTGCGGGAAATAGCAGCTTCTATTAAATGATAATACCTAGTAGTTCGTAGGTTTGTAATTCCCATTTTCCTTCTGCAAGACAACCCAGTTTCAGATTTGTATTTGGTGTAATTGAACACTAAGCAACTATATTCCAACATTTACACAGACTTCTATAAAAATCAACATTCAATGTCAAGGTGTATGAACTGATGCATATATGAGACTTTATGTGAGAAAAATAATTATGTGAGCACTGTAAGGAATCGCCAAGCAAATGCATTCAAACATTTACATAGATTTCTATAAAAGGACATTCTCAGAGGATGTTCAGTTCTAACTGCATTATTTTGTATGTTATGGGAATGTAAGTGGTTTGATAGTGTATGCATTGATAGATTTCTGCAGGAAATAAATCAACCTTCAATGTCAAAATCCAAGCTTATTCACTGTCAAAACAATCTCACGATTGTGACTATCTGTAGTACAACTGAATATACAAACACTGTAAATATCTCGGGTCCCACCCCTCAAACTCAAACCCAATAAATCAACTTATCTGAGAGCTAATCAATCCCATTTTATTTGTCATGGCGCCTCTCTTAAAAGCCAATTGTCAGGGAAACCAGCAACGGAAGCAACCTGAAAATGCAAGGTCAAGTGAAATCGTTCCCAACAATGCCGAGCAAGGTCACCATCTGTCAGGAGCTTGATTGACAGGCGACAGCGGAGGTTTGGTCCCCACGGAGAGACGAGGGCACGGCGGGGGCGGAGGAGAAGGAACCACAGATGAGATAACGCATTTTGTATTGACAAGGAAATTGAATTGTTTTCTCCTTTCCTGAAGATTCGTCCCCCCCTGCATTATTTCAACCATCCTCTGACACGCACGCACTCGACTTCTTTCTCTGAAGAATCAATCTCCTAATGGACGTCATATTACAAATATTGCCAAAGGTTGTTGTCCTTTTGCTTTTTTCCAAACACAAAGACATGCCAAGTTACACCAAAAGAAAACTAAGTGGGGGATTTTCGGGACATTAGACAATCTCAAGGTCAACAAGTGTTTTCATCATTTTGATGACGTTTCTTGCCAAATTCTAAGTGGACTTATTAAGAGGGAAACCACTTTTCCTGTCTTCCCAAGAGCTATCACCTGTATGAACACACCCCAACCATCCCATTATGTCAGGATTCTTTGTTGCTGCCATTAGTTATTTCCAATTTATTACCATATAAATGATAGCCTTTTCGTCTTGCTCATATATCATGTGCACACAGTAAGCACACTGTTTAACAATGTTCTTAAACACTCACATCTAATCCAGGATTTACTGTGTGGGTTCCCTCAGCCCTGTTGTGTTATTATAGAAACCTCTTTGGCAAAGTGTAGAAAAAACAATCTGCATGGATCAAATGGAAAGTAACACATTTTAAATAGCAAATCAGCATTCTGTAACTTGTCCATGTATGAATAATGGCCATCTGAATGATGCACAAAAGGGGATTAAATGCAGATGTTTTGCTAAAAACAATCCATGCCACAATCCCTGCATGCATATCAATTCACATTCACATTCACAACAGCCGAGGGTATTAACAGAATATCCGCTCTGAAAGTGCTTTATGATGAAATTTATTTTCCTTGTATAAGGGTTCCCTCGTGTTCGTGCATTCTGTGTTACCTAACAAATAATTATTTATTAGATGAGATAAAAAGATATGTTAAGTGGCAGATAGTGTGTTTCCATCCAAGTGGTGTTAAGTAACAGAGTACATTTTATCAAGTACTGTACCCAGTAACATGAGTTTGACCCATAGTCTGTAGTTTAGGAGTGGACATGATCACTGTGACATTGAACTCATCGGCTTGTGGACTACAGTTTTGAAGCACTGAGTTTTTATTTTTTGGCCCTTGCTATCTTTTTTTTGGAACCAAGAGTGACAAGAAAGTATAGAGCTGTATAAAACAGAGGCTGACAAATTACCTCCAACTTTCATGAACTGAAAACTCATTGTAAAGGGGTTAAAGTTTGAAGACAAAATACGAGAACACTAAAATACCTGTCAATCCCAACAGAGCCAGCCTGTAAAGCATTCTCAACATTATCTTCTATTTAACTTTAAATGGGACCATCATTTACAAAATCAACGATGAGCTATATTCAAGAATAATTGGAACTAGTAACTGAGACCATTAACAAATTAAGGAAAATGTTTACTGAGGTAATCATTTAAGTAAGGATCGTGTCGTTTTTTCTTGGACTTCTGCATAATATTTTTGTAACCGGTAGAATGCTTGATATTGAAGATAATGTAATTTTAATAGCACTTCTGCACTGGCATATATTTTCAGAAATGAAAGTTGCTACTTGGAATTTCAACTTTAATTCCATTTCATAGTTCTACTCCACAACTAATCTAGCGAGAACAGGACTTATTCTTTCCAGTCTGAGTTGTATCGTGCCATACGGGTTCATGCAGTTATGAGGGAGCCTCACCTCCTCATCTGAAGCGTAAATACGGTGCACTATTATGCACTTATGCGGTGCAATTTATTTTAACAAGCACATAATTTGACATACATTAATGGTGTGGAATTGTGTAAAAGGATTGCATTTCAACCTGGCTTATGGCTGCAACAGCCTCTCACAATACTGGGCAAATCAAAAACTGTTTTCACAAGTACTCTTTAATCTGTTAAGCACTGAGCCTGTTTTTCAGGTGTCAGGCTCGAAAATGACATTTCCAGAACAAATGACTATAACTACACTTCTAAAAGGGGAAAATGAATGATCTTTTTTTCTCAAAGTAATGATAAACCTGTTAGTTGGATGTAGTTGGATTTGTTTAGTGAAAACTACCCTTGGATGATGGTAAGGTAGACTAAAAGCTTTCGAAATCCAAAGTACAACATATAATAAGTACCCTGTATCAAGATTGATGCAAAACAAATGACATTTTACCTTTTTAGAGAGGTTTAGCAAAAAAAACTCCGCCTCTGAGGTGATTTGGGTGGAAATGGCCGTTTTTACCGTTTCTCTGGGACCCTTTGGTCGATTTTGGTGATTGACATCTCTTTTTGACCGTTAGAGCCGATAGAATCGAAGGCGAATTTCCAAATACACACACACCTTACCATTGAGAAATGAGAGCGCAGTTTTGCATGAGAGTGAACCTATCTCTCGCTCTGACATCTGGAAACGGAAAAGCAGGTTTATTGCTTATGGATTATCCGAAATCATTTCAAAGGGACGCAGACACATTGGATTAACCTATGGATTAACTTCAGCAGTGTTTTTATCGTTTTAATGCCATTGAAGACCACTTTTGACCAGACAACGACAAAGGTAGGCCATGTTGCCGGTTTTAGCTACCTAGCGCCATATGTTTTGATGTCTGTTCTTGTTAATATCTTAACGAGTTCTTATCATGGAGTGATAATGTATGTACCTATCGATTCTGTGTTATCTCACGATGCGAATTGATGTGTTGGACGTGCAGCTACGATAAGTAACAAGGGTGTTATGAGTGAGTTTATGTGCAGTAATGCGTTATCATTTTTTCGCTCGTGGCTAATTTAGAGGCTCAAGATCAGTTAGCTGAGTTTCTTCCCATGGAGTTTCTTCCCATGGATATAAAACATTCATAGTTTGTTGAATATTAAGATGCCCTCAGACGCTGTTTCCTGCAGATGACGCGTTTTTCCCCCCGGTATTGGGGGGGCGGTGTAGAAGAGGTTAAAATAACAAAGCCATTGGAAAATAGGGTCCCCGTTGAAAAAAATGAAATTCAATATCAAATACTGCTATGCACAAATCAGGGTTTAGTATCATTTAATTCAAAAATATTGACTGTTGTTGGCTTATTTATTACTGTTTCCTAGGGGACTGTAAATCCCATCTACATTAACTCAACACAATCCTTTGAAAAACACAGTATATACTTACTGTAACTGTGTATCGTTTTTCAAACTAGCTTGGGTCAGACATGTGATCCTGTTTACATAAACACACAAAAACACACACACATAGCCAGAAAGAGTTAAGCACATCAGAACAATTGGCCTAGTTCTGCCTCTCTCTCTCCCTCCTCTCTTCATCACTCGCCCTCTCCTTCCGTCCCCTCTCAGCTCATCACGCCGTCCGCAGATGACAGGAGGTATTCTTTGTTAATCCCCCTCCATTATGCGACCATGTGGAATCTGAGGCCTGCTTCTTGCATGCAGAAATAATATTTCCAATGTCCATGACCCATGGGTGAGTTGCTCATTAACTTTGAGCAGCATTTTCAGTCTCATTCTTTATTTAGCCCTGTTTGGATCAGTCTCTGGTAATTAGGTCTTAATCGTGAGAATGACTTGGTGTGTGAGACAGATTCTCGATTTTTGACTTTGACAGAAAATGTAAGGCATGTTTGAAATGCTTGGCTTTTAATTAATGCCAATTATGCTAGAGTTTCTAATTGAACGCAGTACTCAATATGTATTGGTGTTTTACAATTTGCGTATTCCAAGCTTTGTTGGACAGCAAATTCAAAACTCACGTCATATGCGCATAGACCCAGGCTTGGTAAACTCCCAGTTTTATTTGTGTTCGGAATCCTATTTACTTCCAATTACAATCATCGTTTCTGTGCTACAAAAAAACACAGAAGTGGGCTGTGTCTAAAATGTCTGCCTGCATCCGTCGAGGCAGCCACACACTAAAGCATTGCTTGCTTTGGAGTCTATTTTTCTCTAAATGTTAAGATAATTTACAAAATGAATAATAAGCTTTCATAAGTACGATTTTAAACTAAAAATTTAGATCATAAACGTGTCACGAAAATATTTACTGAGGGACGATATCAGGTAGGAAGAAGGGTCATTTCAATTCATAGACTCTTATACAATCGGTCTTCATTTTGCAACCAGAGGAGTCACCCCCTGCTGGCCATTAGAAATAATTCAGGTTTTTGCATTGGCTTCACCTTGCTATAGAAGCCTGTTTGCGCCACAGGAAAATCAATAAAAAAATCCTGTTGTGAATGTTGGTCTATAATGTTATATATAACAATGAATTAGTGACAATGTAAAAACAATGTGACAATGAGGTAACTTAGCCAAGATCAGCCAAGGGACAACTTCTGGGTCTGAAAGGTATGGAAGCCTGTTTGCGCCACAGGAAAAAAATAAAATAATCCTGTAAGTCAATATATTGACTTAGCTATCTCAATATATTGACTTACTATATCGTTATATTGACTTAGCTATCTCAATATATTGATATATTCTACAAATAATAAGCCATTAGTTGAGAGTTTTTCCTCAATAACCCTCTAATTAGTGCTTATTTATTGCAAGTAAGAAAGTTGTTGTACATGAGCTTTGGTCTTAATATGCTCTGCTCAATATGTCTAAATAACTCAAAATTAGGTATTTCTATCTAAGAATATGTTCCCTATTTTAAAGTGAAGTCTTGTTCATAACCAATAACCTATAGTCATTTGACTCTAATAGGGCTTTCGCACCAACGCGATTCCCGTTCTTGCTCTGAGCTAGAGCTTTTCTGGTTCGGAACCGGTTTTTCTTTTTAGCTCCCGTTTTGTTCACACCGCCAAGAGCCCGACTGGTGCTGCCGCTGCTGCGTCATGACGTCACCGTTTACATCGCTGATTTTCTCCCCAAATCCGTTACGGTGCTCACTACAACAACTACAACGGGGGACTGCGTCGGGTTGATTATCGTCTTGCTTTTAATCACACGAAGCCAGATTAAGTTAAATAACGACTTCTACAACCTCATACTTTTCTCCAAAGTGCCGTGGTTCATTGTTTATTAATGTGTTTCAGTGGCATTTACCGACCACTTCAGTGCTGCTCTTCCATGGGAGTTTATTCTCCCGTTAGCTCCCGGTTAGCTCACATGGCCGCCGTAAAGTACTGTCTGACTGTCACACAAGCAGCTGATGCTTATCCCCAATTCCCTATAAGTGAATGTGTGTCAGTCTGAATTGACGCTCTTTGGCATCACAACGCTGTTATTAAAGTTTCTCTGGTAAAAATGGGTGATGTTAACCGAAGCTGAAGTGACTACTTGTTGTTGCTATCCTATGGTGTCATAAGCCGTTTTCTACAGGCACATTTTACCGGCGTATTTTTCATTATGATTCCATACATGCCAACCTTTCCAAATCCAAAAGAGGTATGTTTGCGCGTGGCAAATGTGCAGGCCCAAACTAGGTAATCAGAAGAAATGGAACCCCAGTAATTACATGTATAAACCATATATTTAACATATATTGCATCATGTTATGCATTTTTTCAGAAAGAAGTGGTAGTTTGGTAAACGACATGTTTGGTCTGTACATGTAAAATGTCCAAAAGTGAAAGAATGGGAGATGAATATCCCAAAGTCTCCACATGTTATTATATTTTTTATGTGTTTCTGGTCCTCTTTCAGTTGAGAGGGTGTAGATGAAGGATGTTTCAGGATGTAGAACTCTTGTGTGAACATTGGATAAAGCCAGGTTCATATTCTTGTTTCATGTTGTTGACATATTAGTCAAAGGTTTGCACAGAGCGAAATATCTTTGTGTTGCGCCATAAATCAGAAAATACTGCAATAAAAAAAGTCATTTCCTGCATGTTTTTGCAGTGTGATATAAATAATGTACAAGCTTTCAGATTGCTGTAGTTCACTAAACAGGGACATTAATGACATGTTTGGTGATGAAAATGTCAGAAAAAGTGAAAGAATGGGAGATAAATATCCCAAAATCTCAAAATTGTATTATATTTTGTGTGTGTTTGTGGTCCTCTTTCAGTTGAGACACTGTAGGTGAAGGATCCTTCAGGAAAAGACCAAACACTGGATGTCTTTCAGTCGCCAACATGTGTTTTCGAGACACTGATATTAACGGGGAAACCCTGCAGGACTCAAATTTCTCGTCTCTGTTCCCCTAAACTCATTTGGGAGTGATGACTGATTATTTTCAGTCCCGGGGGACTGCGGCAGGCTGGCTTGACTGTTTTCCGAAGTGGAGGCTGGCCTGACCGCAGCTCCGGGGTTAACGCTGCCCTTCCTCTGCACGTTGTTTCTCTTTCAGAAACACAGAGGACTGTTTGTATGATGGAATCACAGACACGCTGCAATCGGTTTCCGCTAAAAGTCGAGTCCAATGTCTGGAGTTTCATTTTTATTTTTTATCATTTGGGAAGAACTAAATTCGGTCGGGAAAGCCAGCTAAATCGGTAGGCGGAAGAAACATGTTAAAAGCGCTAGACTACCGCCCAAATCGGTAGGGTTGGCAGGTATGTGATTCTACTTGTGATAGTCGGACATGTCAACCTGTGCAGCCCATGTATTGATTCCATCCGATAGCTGCTATAATACAAACCAAAACGTCTGCCTGCTCTCCACAATGATCAATAACAGCGAACGGATGGTCAAAGTAAGGTACAAATAAACAGAATCACACTAAGCCTGGTTAGTGTTGCCTGACTTTATAAAATGTGTATTTTTTGTATAAGTGTGTGGTTGCGTTCTAGTCACTTTGCTCAGCACTACTGCTTGTTACAACTTGTATTTGCCGTAGGCCTACTCGCTTTTAACTGTTAGCTCAGGTAATCCCCCTCTGACGTAAGCCTGACGTATGCGGTTCTCGCTTCTAGACCGACCATTTTTTTATGGGGCTTGAAACAAACCGGATTCCGGAGCTTAGAGGCGACTCCGCTGCGGTGTGAACAGGAAAAAACTGTGCTTTTCAGGTTCTAGCTCCGAACCGGCCATGGAACCGCGTTTGGGTATGAAAGCCCCATAATTGACCTGAGCAGCTTCCCTATTCTAAAGCTGCCTCCTCTTCACACTTTGTAAATACATTATAGCACACAACTACTGACATTAACCTCAACAGTACATGAACAAAGTAGGCTCACGTTGAAATATCTGTTTTATTAATGAACCACTAAAGAGAGGTTCAGACACATACCAAAACATGTCAAGTTTCTCCAAGGCTGAGAACACATATGCAGCCTGTACTTTTTAATAAAACTGATTTTTAACTGAGTTTATGTATTTGTGATCATACTGTGTGACCTGCTTGTATGTACTTACACAATAGGTGTACTGTTCTCTCTATGTGTTGTACTGTCTCAGTGTGACCATAGATTAAACAGCCAGCCAAACTCTTTTGAGAGCCAGGGAATGAGCAGCCATGCTCCTTTATTGAATTATTTGCAGTCCTCTTACATTCAAACGGAGTGAAACTATAAAAAAAGAAGTTACAAGGCACTTAATGATCTCATGCATGCAAGAGTAACATACACAGATTACTTGTAGAATATGGTCATGTAGAATAAGGCATTAATAAGTGTTTTATAATGACTAATAAAGAGCCAATATACTGCTAATATGCATGTTAATGAACAACTAGTTGATGGTGAATTTGTGTACCTTAATATGAAGTTGTATGCAGAAAGTTGCAAGCAGCTATTGTCTGTGATCGCAGGATATAGTCTTGTTAGATGTGCCAAGAGTAAGGACTGTCTTAGGTAAGACAGCTTTTATGTGCGCAGCTCCACTTGCTTGGAACAGTCTACAGGCAAAATTGAAATTGAGCATTTTTATTTCTCTGAATGTTTTTAAGGCACGTCTAAATGAAATGCTTTCTGACACTCTGGGTATTTGTAAATGTTGAATATGTAAATATGATATCCTCTGTTGTTTGTTTGTATGTTGTTTTTATGTTTCATGTGGAACTAAATGATGCAGGTCTCCCTTGTAAATGAGATCGATGATCTCAAGGGACCGATCTGTCTAAATAAAGGTTTGAAATGAAGTTGTACCACTTATATGATGAACATTGATATCAATGTGCCTTATTCTGTATTTGACATAATTGTTTCAATAAAAAAAAATATATATAATGAGATTGCTAAGTCAATATATTGAGATAGCGAAGTAGATGTATTGCGATAGTGAATTCAATATATTGACTTACAGGATTTTTTTTTCCTGTGGCGCAAACAGGCTTCCATACCTTTCAGACCCAGAAGTTGTCCCTCGGCTGATCTTGGCTAAGTTACCTCATTGTCACATTGTTTTTACAATGTCACTAATTCATTGTTATATATAACATTAGATAACATTATAGACCAACATTCACAACATATGAATATATTTTCATTTTCATTCATTTCTTACTTCATAGTTTATATGACCCAATATGTATATATGCCCATTTTTATTTTGTATTCATTTCTTATTTCATAGTTTTTCATCATTTTGATTTTTATCTTTGATTTTATCTTTGATTGAATTAATCTGTGTGAATCTGTGCTGTCCTGTTTTTCATCCTTACCCTGTTGCTGTTAGAACTACTGAATTTCCCCACAGGGATTAATAAAGGTCCATCTTATCTTATCTTATCTTAACACGGGCCACTTCCATTCATCTGTTGTTTACTCACAGAAATCATTCATGAGAGTTGTTCATGAATTGTAGTCATGGATTTCACTTCCTTAAGTTTGTCTGTATCAGTAATATAATATAAGATAATAATTAACAAACATGAAGATGAACTCAACTCTTTTACATTCTATTTGCAAAGGGGGTTCTATCTTTTTCCATTGCCTTCATCCTCGCTGTTGCCTGAGGTAAAATCTCAGCAGGTAAATCTGCAGGATTAAACTTGCCTCTCTCAGAGTCAGTAAAGATTGCTCGATGAAAGAAGGTTTTGGTAGTACTCGGTGTGAGTGCTGTTTAAAGCCCACTGTTATCCCAGCCGGTTCAACCATCACCATCCTAACCCATCTGCCTCTCTCCTGTGTGATTCCCATCACCACTGGCAGCTACTGCTGAGATGACAGCAAGACCTGCTCATGTGGAGGAAGATATAGGGTACATTTAAATTCATTTGATGCACATTTTCTTTCATAAGAATCATACAAATGTATATCAGGAAAGCAGAAAGTCTAAACAAACTAAAAACCCACTCGTATTGCTTTTAACTTTGCTATTTAATTATGAAAATTATAAAAATAAAGAAGCACTGCAGTATTTAAAAAGAGTTTAGCCCATTTGAAAGAAATGAACCAGCATTTACAAAAGGTTGGCTGATTTGAAGTGAATATATCTGCGCTTGTGGTGTTCTTCTGAGTTTGTATATATGGTGTATTGCACTTATTGTAAGTCGCTTTGGATAAAAAATGTAGCTAAATGTAATATAATGCAACTATTGAAGCACCCATTTTAACCTGCTGATGCTACTTTCTAATTCTCAAACTAGTGAGAATAAATATAAAATGTTTAAATGCAGTCTTGTAGGATATTGTTTTTGGCAAGAAACTTGAATACACCCCCCAATGCCTCCATTGGACCCCTGTGTTTACTTGTGTAACATAGTGACATCACTATGTAACACTCGCACACTTTGTATGTGATAGGCTAAAGGGCGGGACATATCTAAGCGGATCACCAATCACAACACAGCTGGCCAGCTAACCAATAAGAGCAGTCTGGGCTCTGGTTTCAGACAGAGGGTGAAAATAGGTGCTGCAGCACAGGCAGTTTGAGAAAAATAAAGAGCTTTATGAACATTAAAGCATGTGACAGTAGAGGCACAACATACATTAGCATAGTAAGTGCCCTTCAATAAAGAAAGACCTGCTTAATGGGGGGGTCTCAGTTAATCTGCCTTGACCTAACAACATTGTATATTGATGTTTTATCTTCTAAAATAAATTGTCTTTCACTAAGGATTAAAAGTTTAATTCAGTCTAATGATAACTTTTTCAAACGATTTAACTTGTCACATTAAAGAAAAAAAACGTCCTCAGACCTTCCAATCATTTTGTTTAAAGCCACTGGTTGGACTTTGAATACAAGTTTAATGACACAGTCAGATTAAACAGTAATGTCTGCTGTGATTAATACAAGCCCAGGATGATCTCTGCTGTTCAATCCACAACCTCTTTCTCCATGCTCCTGCAATCTTCATCCCTCGTTTGGATGAAATGAATGAAAACGGAAATAGGCCCATGTCAGATTAGGATGACCTTTCATTCCATGGATTAGGAATGGAAATGAAATGTTTGGCTTTAAATAATGACTTTTGATTTATGATCTAATCTAGCTGGAACTGAATCTCATCATCCCTCCAAAACGGTTCTGGGTAAACACCAAAAGTGCAGGAAATCAAAGTGTATTTACATGTTTGTGTGTTCATTGTACACAAATGTATGTGCATACTGCTTTTTTGTATTATTGTGATGCATTCATCCATATATGAAGCGGTTCCACAGAGAATCAAAGCTAAGAAGGAATGCAGAAACAAGATAGTTCTATGCCATCAAAACGAGGTCACATAAGTGGGTTTTGAGATTGGCAGCGTTTTCAATATAAATATTGATTTTGTGTTTCTGGAGGTCTCTCAAGTGTTCCATCAGTCTTTTTGGCATTTCACTTCTACAAATGCTGCAGAATATAAGAATAACTCATTTAGAATTCAGAATGCATTATTGCATAATGTCTTGATGGTTTCAGAAATGTGATCTTTTCGTTCTCTGATGACTTCTGAACGTGCCAGAATACTATATTAACTGATGACTGAAACTAATATGTGAATGCTTCTGGTATATCATTACAAACACTCTAATATACTCCATTTTGAGGTGCGAGTTTTATGCAGAAATGTAGCTTATGGTGGAGGAAGGAAGTGGTGGGTAAAAGCGGGCATGTCCTTGAGGATATCAGATGGACACCTCCCATCACAGATGTTCTGCTGGATTTGGACCATAACACCTCTAGAACACTCAAAACTAACTTCTGGCACTGAAGCTACCGCACCTGCTCACAACACTGAGCACTTTATGTGGATTATAAGTGTTATTTTACCAATGTGTCTAACAGTCTAGGTTATGTTACAAAGTGAGGGTAGTTTTGTTTCATGCACAGTTTGTCTTGAATTAGGGAACCAGTCAACTCGAGTGCTTTGTACTCATTAGCCTAGCATTACCGCTTTTTAAACAAAGGCTTTCATGCATACATGGCAAATCCATCACATGATTCAGTGGCTTAGTGACTCAGTGAAACGGCAAATAGGTAGAGTCAGGAGCACAAACAAACTCCACCTCCTCTCTGCTAAGATCAGTCAGGAAATGGTGATTAAGACGATTTATTTCTTCATAGCTTTGTCCAAAATGATATCAAACAAATATGCAAGTGTTTGTATGTGATGCTTTTTCAGCAATGCAGTTCATCTCATTCCAATGTTATCAGTTGATTAAACAACGCTTGGAATTTAGGGTGTGTGGCACTACTCTACCTCCTTAACCATTTGGAGTCGACCGTCACGCCGGCGTGATCAGATCACATGACCTGGGGCCTCATTTATAAAGGGATATACGCTTAAAAAATGGCATACGCCAGTTTCTGTGCAATGTTTGCGATTTATAAAATACTAACTTGACGGGAAAATGAGCGGTCCTCCACGCAAACTCTAACCCAGGGGTCGGCAACCCCTGGCACGCGTGCCAGCATTGGCACGCGGCACCGTAACCAGTGGCACACTAGGAATAAGTGGAATAAGTGTGCAAAAATATTTAAATTGTATTTTCGGATCCTGATCGAGACCGCCGCCAGAGCGTGTCTCCCCGTTACCTGCAGAAGGAAGCCATGCACGTAACGCACCCCCGCTCTCTTTAACTCCAAGCGACTTTCTGCCGCTTTCCTCCGTGGTCTTCAGCTGATTTCACCACGGAGGAAAGCACTTCACTAATTGCCGTAGGCCTACACATAAGGAGCTGTACAAATGCCGCAGTTTTTGCGTGGCTGTGTATTTAGTTGAAAGCCCAGTGGCGGACTGGACCTCTGTGTGTTGAACTTTCCTGTCGGCTCCCAGACCGTATCGAGGAGGGCAGAAGCAACAAGCTTCAGGTTCAATAACCCACTTTAGCTTAAATGACTGGAGAGAGGCGAGCTCTTCTTGGGAGGCCGTTGCATTTATTTAGCTGTTCTTCTGTTTCACAAAATACATCACAGACCTCTGTTTTTTTGCTTCCTCGTTTCACTTCCAGAAACATACACACGTCCCACACTGTCGCTCTACCATCCACAAACACACATGCACAAGCCAAACCCCCCTCTCCCTCTCTTAAAGGGACAGCGATCTCATGTCACTCTGCATGACCCTAATACAGGTGTGCTCTGGAGATTCACAGAACGGACGATCGTCCTTATTATTATGCCGTTTAAACCAATTATTTAAATGTGTTTGTTAAATTCGGCATCATGTAAGTTGCACTGACAGGTCGCACACTGCTTCCAGCGAGGCTCCCCCGCCCTCCTGCTGATAGTTCACGAGCGTCAAGCTCCTCAACCCCCCCCCCCCCAATTCTCGATCGTTGGCACGCTGATAACATTTTTTTTTTTTAAATGGCACTTCATATCAAAAAGGTTGTCGACCCCTGCTCTAACCCATGCGTACGCACTAAGCACAAAAACGGGAGAGACGAGAAACTGCGACACCGTTGACAGAAGGAAGAATGGAGAGAAATATGTGGGAATAATACCATAAATAAAATAATACCTCTCATTTATCATATATGAACAGTGTTGGGCAAGTAACTTTTAAAAAGTAACTATTAATAGTTATAGTTACTGCTCTCAAAAAGTAACTAGTTACTTTATTAGTTACTGAATTGTAAAAGTAACTAGTAACAAGTTACTTTACTTTACTTTAAAAATAATAACAATAAAAATACAAGTTTTTGTGTTGTTTTTTGCTGACTAGTTCTCTGAAGGCATGCAACACACTCGACCGTTGCGATGGGCAGCATGTCCTCAACAACATACCTGGCAATCAATCCGTTTAGTTGACTCTGGGTGACATGTGGCGATTTAAAAAAAACGTTTTTTGGCTGTTTAGATGTTGTTGCTCCACCTGGGTCACTGCCGGTGGTTGAGACGGTGGGGTCTTTGGCGACTAGTTTTATAGCCCCGTGTACAATACTTATGTGCTTCAGGAGATTGGCATTGCGGTTTTTCGATGTGGATAATGCTTTCTGTCCTGCAAACAGTTTACATTTTACCGTAATATTTTTTGCGTCCTTTATCCCCACAAATTGAAAATAGTGGTTATATTTCCAAGTTGCAAATGCGCTGCTGCTCTCGCTGATACTTGCATCTGCCATTGTGTGTGTGTGTGTGTGTGCTGGTGTGTGCGTGTGCGTGTGCGCGTGCGTGTGCGTGTGTGTGTTAGCATTAGCATTAGCATTAGCAAGTGTTCGTGGGTGTGTGTTTTCCCCATAAGGCATAAGGCTTACCCCGCGTTAACAAATCATCACTCCTCTCTGGTTACTTTCACTTTTCCATGGTGCTGTGAGAGGACATCGCTGTATTCGCCTGTTAGTTACATCCGCAGGGAGATTCGGTTCAGTTCCATCACATAATGTAACGCAGTAACGCACCCATTTAAATCACAGTAACTATAACGGCGTGACTTACTTTGTAACGCGTTACAAAGTAACGCGTTAGTCCCAACACTGTGAATTCATCTTCACAAATTGATTAAAGCCAATCTTAAAATGATTTAACAAACGCCTGTTTGAGACTCCTCAGTGCACACAAAAACATAACTTGGAGAAATAAATAAATATGGATATGTTATTTAAAACCACCTTGAATATGTTGTGTTAATGTTATGAAATGTTTTCTCATAAATTATGCGGCAAGCAGGAGGACAGAATTACGTCTAAACTGACGCCGTTTTGCATTTCTATAGGTTGTAGATATGAGCATTGTTTTATATAGGCTACTATCAGGGGTGCCGCCAGGGATTTTGGGCCCCGTGAAAAGATATCAAATTGGGCCCCCCCATCACCAGGCAAAGGCCACGCCAAGCAAGCAAAATTGCTAACCACACCTCCTGAACCCAACCCACTCTTTTATGCTTTAAATAACTCCACCTGTACAGGCTTGCATCTATCTTGTAGTCCAATACTAACCGCACAATATTTACTGACACTGAGCTGTGAAAATATAACACTGTGCAGACGTGCAACAGTCTGCTGCAGTAGAATTCACTATTTGATATAACACTAACATTCCTGACAATAAATATCAATAGTCATCTTTTATGGTGTACATGCCTAACAATAACATTTATGAATGGAACATTCTCAACATGAATGCATAAATCCAAATAAATATAACTTAAATATACATGACCTCTTAAATTAAAATAAAGTGAACATTACCACCAACAAAATCATTTATAAAATGCTATAACACAAAAAATAACATAAGCAGCAGATTTTAAAATTAAATATACATACCAACTACAAAATATGCAGGTATTAAAGTGGAATACAATGGAAATGGAAATGAAAAGGCCTTATGGTGGTGCCAAATCAGAGCCTATTACCTTTTCTCAGTCTTTTTTTTACAGCTTCCTCACTTTGTCTGTCCTTTTCCTCACTTTGTCTGTCCCTTTCTGTAAACCTTCTCTTGTCTTCACTGGAGCCTTCATCCTCATCATCTACACTGGTACTGCCACTGGCACTGTCACTGTCCTTCACCTCTTCCTCCACTTCCACACACCTTCCTGACAAAACTGAAGAGGGCCCTGGCTCTGTAGAGTGTACATGACACATATGATAATATATTCTTTAATATTAGTATTAATATCATAACCAAAATGTTGGTGATTAACATTTTATTTACCTAATACAGACTGATCACTCAACGCTTCAAACAACCTAAATAGACTAAAAGCAGTTTTTTGTCTTATATAGATCAGTGGCTATGTGGGAAAATTGCAGGAGTCTTAGGACCAAACCATTAAATGTAAATAGAGGGGGGTGTACAGAGGCTTTGGATATTTAACTTTTGGAAGAAAATAAGTTAAATGAATCGTAAGTTTAGTGAGTAGCCTACTACACAATATAACGTTATATTAATGTTAATTATTGATGAAAGGGTACTTACATTTTTTTCTTAATGTTCTAAACATTTTGGGGCCCCCTGCTAGTCATGGGCCCTTAGAATCGTCCTAACCTTTCACCCCCTTACGGCGCCCCTGGCTACTATCACGTTTAATCGTGTTTTATGCTGCTTGCCAAGACTTGATAAGTCGCTCATAAAACACAGGAGGTATGGAAACTAAGAACACCATATGTGGTAAATTGTAAAGCTAATATAACGCAACACATTAGTTGTATTTCCTTTAACTGGTGGATATAGAGTTGCTGCAGTGGAGACGCTGCGCACAGCTGATCGACAGCTGGGACACAAACCACCAAATACAAACAAATAATTCAGATCCAGTCGTCATGACTCCACTCCGGAGGGATTCCCCGATAATTTCTTACAGTTTCTCATCGAGGGGGTGTCTCCTGTCCAAACACACTGCCTGAGGGAGGCTATGTGTATTTATTTTGTCATCAACCTTTTTCGGACCACTTATTTATTTATTTTGGTGACGATCCGACCTCCATGCTGCTACTCTGGTTCAAACTGCATCCACCAAACAATATGATTAAATCTCGACCTCCCCAAAATAACCAAAATCTGACACGGGGTGAGATGTCTTTTTTAGCTGTTCTGTCGTCATTTCCTGCGATCTTCTTCATAAAGTCAGTCAAAAATGAATGAATGAATGGGCGTTTCTTTGATTATTTATAGGCAAATATGGGCGTTACGTGAAGCCCACAAAAGCTGCACCGCATTTCGAGTCGATTGTGATTTATAAAGGGAAACCGGCGTAGGAAGTGCCGTACGCACTTTCTTCGCCGGTACGCAATGTTTGTTGAATCGGAAAATGTCGGAAAATATCTGTACCTATTTTTTCGATTTCTACTACGTAAGTAATTTCCCACGTGAATCCTACGCATGGCGTTATAAATGAGGCCCCTGTTCAAGCCGGTGCTGCATAAAAACAACAGTCCGGACAACATTGCCGTGTGTTTCTGTCGAAAGTACTGGCTTGGAACTATATCCCAGGCTTTGTTTCATGCAAAAAGACCCAGTAAACACGGAGATACGATGATATAAAGTTAATACATTTCAAAAGTATGAAAAATGGAAGCACATATTTGAATATCTTTGCCGTATTTGATCATTTTACGAAACGGAAAATACTGGAAACTGTAGATCCTGCTCAACAGGATATATATGTGTATTTCTTTCGAAAGTACTGGCTTGAAACTATATGCCAGTCTTTGTTTCATGCAGAAATACCCAATAAACACGGAGATACGATGATATTGTGGTGACACCATGCGGGACCATAATTCACCTTGTTTATTGTGTTGCCACACAGACCCTTTAGTGGGAACACCTGTTGCTTTAGCTCGCCATTCCTGCTAGCTTGTGATACAGAGCAGTTCATGTATTAACCTAATGGAGATGAATGGATAATAAAGATTGGAATTCCATTCTTAATACACCGCCTCCGACTCCCTTTCTTCGGCACCACAATATAAAGTTAATGCAAATATATTTCAAAAGTATGAATAATGGAAGAACACATTTTAATATCTTCGCCGTATTTTATCATTTTACGAAACGGAAAATACTGGAAACTGTAGATTCTGCTCAACAGGATGTATTTACCAGGGAGGGGGTGAGGTCATCATGTAAACGGAGTGATACGAAGCGAGACGAAAAGAGACGAAGAGGGACGGCGGGAACCGAAGAGAGACGGCGGGAAATGGAGAGAGACGAATATATACAAAGACAGGCGGCGGGAGACAAAGAGAGATGGCGGGAGACTGCGATTGAAGTAAAGTGACAGACAAACATTGAGAATTTAGATATAGTTAGATAGATTTAGAGTTTTGAGGATTCAACTATGATGAAGAGAACTCTGAACGTGAGTCAAGCTATAAGCTTGTTTTTTGACATGGAGGAGGAGGAGGAGCCTGTGATGTTGCCCTCTGTGTCGTAGTTGACAGAAACTGCTTTCGAGCGTGGCACAGATAAAGACAGAAAAAACAGATTTTTGTACATAATGTGTATATATAATATATTTGTATTATATTTATAATAACACTTTTGCCTTATCAGAATGAAATCCCATGTACATTATTTAAGCTTTTAAATGTTTTGTTGTGCCTACTGTGTCACTGTTGACAGAACTTGAGAAATGAGAAAAAAAAGCCAATGGATACACCTGTTATTTGTTCATAAGATTTGTATATAGGGTCATGCTACCTCAATCAAACTTTCACATTATCATAGTGACATCCCATGTATATATTTCCAGCTTTCAAATGGTTTCGTTGTCTCTGTTTATGTTACCTTTATGAAAAATAATATCATTTTCAAAATCTGTTTTTACGTTTTTTTGCGATTTTGGGTCCAAAATGTTCCTATAGTATCTCAAAATGAATGAAATAACTATCAGGTTAAAAAAGATACCAAACATTGACATGCCAAACATTTCTTAAGACAAATCAAAAGTATGCGAAAACAGCCAAATTACCCCAGGACTCCAAAGGGTTAATGGATCAGTATTTTGATTTTATGTATCTATTGTGGCGGTAATGCTGGGTTTGTTGGTCTGGAAAGGAATTATTTTAATATACATGACATTTTGTGCTGACACTAATCATTTCCAAAAGATGAATTCTACTGACTTTGGTGATCCTCTGAATAATTTTCTTCT
Organism: Notothenia rossii; assembly: GCF_949606895.1. Lineage (NCBI taxonomy): Eukaryota > Metazoa > Chordata > Actinopteri > Perciformes > Nototheniidae > Notothenia > Notothenia rossii. The sequence continues at coordinate 24,749,208 of NC_136907.1, read as the reverse complement.
ACAACCACAAGCAGGTTGACATATTTGTAAAAATGATTGGATGTATTGCCATGACATTTGGTGCTGATATCCACAAAAAATGCATCCTAATGAGTTTGGTTATCCTCTGACTGTTGGTCTAACGCTACCAACCATGAGGTTGGCTTTTATGGTTTTAAGTGAAAGGTCTCAATAACTATGGGAATAACCTTGGCCTTAAATCGTATCTAGTGCCATAGTCAGGTTTATTGTAATTTGTCCAAAACTATGGCTTAAAGTGCATTGACATGAAATGCGATTTGCACTTCGCTCACGCGAGGTCGGGCGCATAGCTTTGTGATGAAAACAGTCAGCTATGTTTCGTTTCTATGGTTACCTCTGCTAGCTTGTGCCTCTGTTAGCTGATTGGTTGCACATCAGGAGGTCAGCGGTAACTAAACTGAGCCCGAGGTCATATTGCTAATAAATATATATGTATAAAATATGTGAACAATTGCAACACTTAATAGCCCTACTAGCACGTTTTACCAGCTGTGACAACGTAGTATGGTTTTCACCTTGAAGGCAATACCAGTTAGCATTTATTGAATTGTGTTATGTGTAGGAGGAATATGTTTAGTGTATACTGAAATATATGAGTGAACATATATGAGAAATATGGTCATGTATTTGTGGGGAAATATTGTTAGTTATAAATGTTCCAATTTGAACACCCTTGTTGTCTGGTCTGTAAATGTTATATTATGTCATGCATTTAATGTTTCATGTTTATCGTGGACTGCAGGAAGAGTCACTGATGTTATATATCAACTAATTGGGATCCTAACGTAATCCTTAATCATAAACCAAAGTGGATAACAGTCTTTATATTATAACTGTTTATCATCCAAATGTTAGCACTGTCACTGAACATCTGAGCATGCTGATGTTAGTATTTATCTCAAAGCATTGCTGTGCAACCTCACAGAGACCCTATGGGTGTAGCTTTCTGAAGTTTTACTTGCTTTGCTGCTTTTCTACTTCTTAAACCTTGTTTGTCAAACCTTGAGTGTTTCTAAGCCTTTGTTACCAAAGCAAAAGCCCAAAAATGCAAAATGACTCATATGATAAATGCCATGACATTTGTTACAAAAATGAACTATTTGTTCTACTCCTCTGTAGACTAAATGACGCCAGGAGAATGCAATGCAATGCTAGAAAGGGGCACAGGCTGGACGGACATTGGCAGTGAAAAACATTGCTTCTGCAGGTAAGGCATCTCCGTGTGATTTCCCTGTCAACAATGACTTCAGATACATTTGTCATAACCTGATGGCACTTATTTCTCACACATTATTACTGCTCCCTCTGTGGCAGTGTTATCTTTCTGTGGGGTTCTGTTTCCACTTCTGTACAAGGTGTACAGCCAATCTATGTCATTGATACTGTTGGCATGGCGTTCTGTTTTTGGTCACTAAAGTCTATTTCCAGCTGTTTTTCTCATCTGTCACATATCAGGTGGTCACAGCAGCTACTGAACAAATCCACTTAAAGCCTCTCATACTCCTATAATTATTTCTAGTGCTGCTTTTGATGTCTCTAGTGTTGAGTCAGAGGGAAGGTGAAAGCGGGTATGTTTTTATTTAGTTTGAACATTTATATGCCCAGGGTAGTTTCACTGAGAGTAGCGTTGTCTTTTTCAGGAACACACTCACACAGTCAAACACGCCTGGAGGCTGCCCAGTAGAGCCAGTGTGATCTGCAGGACCATGAGCAGCATTATTGAATCTACTAGAGCCTTCCTCAAGGGCACCTCAGTGGTTGTAATGCAAGTGGGGCAAGCACTGTTTTCCTAATCTTCCCACCCCGGGGTCAATGACATTGATTAATATTCAATGATAAAGATCATTGAAAGTGTTTTTTTAACAGTATATACAATAGGGGCAAAAAAGTATTTAGTCAGCCACCAATTGTGCAAGTTCTCCCACTTAAAAAGATGAGAGGCCTGTAATTTTCCTCCTAGGTATACCTCAACTATGAGAGACAAAATGAGAAAAAATAATCCAGAAAATCACATTGTCTGATTTTTAAAGAATTTATTTGCAAATTATGGTGGAAAATAAGTATTTGGTCAATAACAAAAGTTAATCTCAATACTTTGTTATATACCCTTTGTTGGCAATGACAGAGGTCAAACGTTTTCTGTAAGTCTTCACAAGGTTTTCACACACTGTTGCTGGTATTTTGGCCCATTCCTCCATGCAGATCTCCTCTAGAGCAGTGATGTTTTGGGGCTGTCGCTGGGCAACACAGACTTTCAACTCCCTCCAAAGATTTTCTATGGGGTTGAGATCTGGAGACTGGCTAGGCCACTCCAGGACCTTGAAATGCTTCTTACGAAGTCACTCCTTCGTTGCCCGGGCGGTGTGTTTGGGATCATTGTCATGCTGAAAGACCCAGCCACGTTTCATCTTCAATGCCCTTGCTGATGGAAGGAGGTTGTCACTCAAAATCTCACGATACATGGCCCCATTCATTCTTTCCTTTACACGGATCAGTCGTCCTGGTCCCTTTGCAGAAAAACAGCCCCAAAGCATGACGTTTCCACCCCCATGTTTCACAGTAGGTATGGTGTTCTTTGGATACAACTCAGCATTCTTTCTCCTCCAAACACGTCGAGTTGAGTTTTTACCAAAAAGTTATATTTTGGTTTCATCTGACCATATGACATTCTCCCAATCCTCTTCTGGATCATCTAAATGCTCTCTAGCAAACTTCAGACGGGCCTGGACATGTACTGGCTTAAGCAGGGGGACACGTCTGGCACTGCAGGATTTGAGTCCCTGGCGGCGTAGTGTGTTATTGATGGTAGCCTTTGTTACTTTGGTCCCTGCTCTCTGCAGGTCATTGACTAGGTCCCCCCGTGTGGTTCTGGGATTTTTGCTCACCGTTCTTGTGATCATTTTGACCCCACGGGGTGAGATCTTGCGTGGAGCCCCAGATCGAGGGAGATTATCAGTGGTCTTGTATGTCTTCCATTTTCTAATAATTGCTCCCACAGTTGATTTCTTCACACCAAGCTGCTTACCTATTGCAGATTCAGTCTTCCCAGCCTGGTGCAGGTCTACAATTTTGTTTCTGGTGTCCTTTGACAGCTCTTTGGTCTTGGCCATAGTGGAGTTTGGAGTGTGACTGTTTGAGTTTGTGGACAGGTGTCTTTTATACTGATAACAAGTTCAAACAGGTGCCATTAATACAGTTAACAAGTGGAGGACAGAGGAGGCTCTTAAAAGTTACAGGTCTGTGAGAGCCAGAAATCTTGTTTGTTTGTAGGTGACCAAATACTTATTTTACCGAGGAATATACCAATGAATTCATTAAAAGTCCTACAATGTGATTTCCTGGATTCTTTCCCCCCATTCTGTCTCTCATAGTTGAATTGTACCTACAGGTAGGATGAAAATTACAGGCCTCTATCATCTTTTTAAGTGGGAGAACTTGCACAATTGGTGGCTGACTAAATACTTTTTTGCCCCACTGTACATATGTTCCCTTAAAAAGGAAACACCAGTCAGTTTATTGACTATGTTTTCCAAACACAGTAGCCACAGTCCTGTAATATGCTTTAATTCTCTTCTTTCATTAAATATATCTTTAGAGATTTATTTAAAAGCATTAGCGGTTGTGAGGCTTAGCGTTATGTGTATTTTTAGTTAGATTACAGTCGGAGACATAATGTGTTCACAGGGAGACGGCCAATGTAAGATTATGGTTCGACAGAGAGCTGTTAACAGATTGAAAGATGAGGAATTTCCATGATGACCTTTACAGATGTTGAGAGCAATAAAGGTGAGGCAATGACAGGAAGAGATAAAACAAAGAGGAAAATGGGCGTGGCCGACCTTTGAAAAACAAGATAATCATCTGGAAGAACGGATGCCAACAGTTTATTAATTAACAACTAAGGTATAAAGTGTCTAAATAACCATGATATTTAATAATTATGTAGCAGTGTTTTTACCCAAAATATGCCACAGACAATGGGAGAGGAAACTTGATTCAAGGTACCAAATCTTCTAAATAAAAGTAATACAAAATGCCACATTTGGAATTGCTTTGGGAAGCACCTTTGGTCTTGTCTTTTGACTTAATTTGACTTTACTTTGCACACTTCCCTGCTTGAATGGAGTTAGTGCCATAGCATTTAAATACGTTTTATAGCTAAATGCCCCATGTGTAAATAAGCCTCTTTGCCAACAGGATTGCTATATCAACTTAAAAGGTGACGATATGCTTTGTTCAAAACTATGAAAAAATAAAAATCAGTTTTTGCAGGTTTTAATAAATATTTCCCTGGATTTTAGGTCTATTTTGGACTAATTCAATCGACGAAGCATTTTGAAGTCATTGCAGTTCTGCTTCATGGCTGCTGAAGATCAATGTACACTACACAATTTCTCAGGAACACTGGTGGAAATCAGAAACTTATTGGGTTATAACATTATCTTAGAGAATGCCATATCTCTCTGTTGATTAACATTGCGGATTTCATCATTGGAAACATTTCAAATGGGAATAAAGAATTGAGAAAGTCCTCCCACTTATGACAGTATACTATTGTTAATATACAATTGTAAAATAAAGTTTAATTTGGAAAACCAAAATGGTCTGAAAAAAATATGCACTTCCAACTATCATATGACATAGGATCATTTTTGTCTTGGTTGCAACCATGATGGCTACATAGCTAAAACATCAAACAGTAAATAATCCCAAACAGAAGAGCCTTTTAAAGGACGGGTGATATCATGAGAGCACAAGAAGCAGCTAGCTGTCAGTTTCTCCTGACTTTTAGCAGGTCCTCAATGCAGAGGTCATTCCAATCAAACCAGTCTTAATTGCATCTCTTGGTGAATCCCAAAGACTCCTCTGCATCGTGTCAGATAGCTGAGCTGAGAGTTCCACATTTCACTGCTACCCTTCATGCGAGAAGACTCTTTGATGTTATAGAGCTCCGCTGCAAGACAGCCTTTGAACCAGTTGGAAACTGCAGTGGATTAATGGATATTGCACTCAAGACTCTTGCTGGGGGCTTGCTTTTGCTATTATGAGCAGACCATGCAGATCTTTGTTATCATCAACTTACCACAGGCCATGCCCTGCATATGGCCCAGTGAGGGGCAAAGCCACAAGCTCCTATGTTTATTTTTCAGAAGAAAAAAAAAAGGGTTGTTTTGACAAGGCCATGCTCAGGGCAAGAGGAAGACATTGTTATCCATGTTTCCATGACAGTGTATATTGCACAAGTCCATGTGGACAACATTGGAGTTGTAACAGGATATAACAGCAGTCGTAAATTCTAAGTGAACAGCAGTTTGTTGCCAGATTACGTCCTTCCCTTGACAAGATGTGATCATGGCCGTTCTAGACGCAATCCATCTCCCGTTTTCTCTCTTCCAGGTTGGTCGTATTGATTTTGCTGTCGTGCTTTGGACAATCTAACACTCCCTTTGCATGAAAAACACACAGACTCAAGAGATACTGGATACACAAGCTGGCATATGATAATTCATTACCTGCTGTGATATGAAGAAACGCCACATGCACTGTCACACAAGTCGACACAGTTTAAATGATATGCACGATGAAACTTAATAATTGCCGCCACAAATCAGCAAAGTAAATTTGCCCTGCAACCAAGTGGCAAATCTCAGGGAGAACTTTATATTTATGTTCGATTGTGTCGTTAAGGGCTTTCTTGTGGGTCTTACAAGTAGGCCTGCCTGGTTTTGTGATGAGTTAGAAATATTTTGATCAGAAAATAAGTGCCATGTTTTTATTTAGTTTGCAATTTCTTTCAGCTACTCATCATCCATGCACCAGAGAATATCTCTGCACGGGTTTAGTGTGGGGGGAATTTAATATACTGGTCAGAGTAGTCTGTTTATCTCACATATGCCAACTTTAAATCCGGCTTTAGGTGCATTATGGTACACAGTAGGGGAGAAAGTGTGTGTGTGTGTGTGTGTGTGTGTGTGTGTGTGTGTGTGTGTGTGTGTGTGTGTGTGTGTGTGTGTGTGTGTGTGTGTGTGTGTGTGTGTGTGTGTGTGTGTGTGTGTGTGTGTGTGTGTGTGTGTGTGTGTGTGTGTGTGTGTGTGTGTGTGTGTGTGTGTGTGTGTGCGCGCGCGCGCGCATCAATCCTGAGTCTGCAAAGGTAAAGGTTAATACAATCAATTGTATTAAGCAAGTCATTGATAGAGTTGGGCACGGTTCGGTGTACAAGCTTAAACCAGTTAGATTTTATGCAAATATTCTGGCAAATTAAAAAGAAGCCTACAGGCAACCTGTGCCAACAGAATCTCAGCGATATATCCAACTTGTATTGCTATAGTCAGTGGCGTAACAAGGTTGTGATTGGCCCCGGTGCAAATATTGTTTGCCCCCCAAACAATATTTTCGCCATCGCCCCAAACATAAGCGCACGCTGATGCGCTCACACAAACACAGCACGGAAATACACTCTCTCTTATCCTTTCTCTTTTGAGTGCCGCTCTTGTGCTTTGGTTTGCTGTACATTATAAATGCAAGCTATTACATTTTTTATAATGCTGCCGAACTTGCTGCTGCTAGCTACAGTACAGTACAGGTTGATTAAACAGTTTGCTCGTCACGCAAGGTATCACATGATATGAAAGCAGAGCCGGTTCTAGCAAATGTGATGCCCGAGGCAAGATTTTAGCTGGCACCCCCCCCCCTTCCCTATAGAATATATAAAAAAGAAAAGAAAAATCTCTACAAAGGACAAATACACTACAAAAACAGAAACGTATCGACATAAGTAATATACATCAAAAAGGCTTACAATGTATTCAGTATTGTATGAACATGTTTGAATTGGGTGGTGGAAATCACCTCTTCTAGGGGGGTTCGGGGGTATGCCCCCCTGGGAGGAAATGTTTGAACATTTTAAAGTAAAATGCTTCAATCTGGTGCACTTTGAGCACACAATTACTAGAGACCTGATCTAGGGGGTAAAACTCTAAAACATCCATATGAAAAAGATCGGTTTACATTTTAATAATCAAATAAGTATATGAACATAACCAATAACCTACCATAGCCAATAACAAATAAATGTAACTTATTTTATTTTGTTTTACCAGTTAACATTTATTTATTTATGCATTTTTTTTTATCTCTCCAGTTTTAAAGGATATTTTTGGTTTACTGTCCTATAGTATACATTGGAATGATTTCAAACCTGTTTATCCCAATAATTATAAGGGAGTGCCTTTGAAATATGTGTTTACATAAATTGTGATCAAACCGTTTGAGACCCACTGAGTAAACTTAGACTAAAGTGAACTATCTAAAAAATGATAGAGTCCTTTAACTCACTGAGCTGTAGTTATCGGCCTCTCAGTCTGTCAGGAGAGCTCCCCTCCACCTTTGTTGTAGAAACATCTTCTTCTTATATCCGTAGCGCAGCTACAGTAGCACCAGATGCTAATAACAACAGCGCCGGTGCCTAGCTCCCACGCTCACTCATGCTTTGGCTGTGAGCTGCGGTCGCCAGATAAGCCAACATCCCCCACTTTCATCACTTATAGCGCCCATCGTACAGGGCAAATGAAAAGTGTAACCGGGGTGAAAAGGGTGTTACATTTAATTAATTATGAATGTTGTTGCATCAAGGCCGAAAATTAGGATGAGCCCCAATGGTCAAAAATGTTTTTCCCCCTCCCAGAGCTGCCAGCGCAGCGCCCCCCCAGATCTGGCACCCTAGGCGACCGCCTATGTCGCCTATGCCAAAAACCGGCCCTGCGTGAAAGGGAGCAAGCTCATTGGACAGACAAATTACAAATCAACTTAGGTTGCTTGGTTACTTTGAAGACTGCGTGAACTGGTCAATGCCATTGGGGCCCCAAATACAAATATTATGGGCCCCTGCACTGGCTGCACCAGCAATAGTTACGCCACTGGCTAGTAATAAGTAACATTATAAAGTAAATAACATTATTGTGTGATAGTTTTAAAATAAAGATCACATTTCATCGAAAAAATATGTGTTGGGGGGGGTGTACACGTGTTTGTTTAGTAAAAAGTGTATGTGTTTTTAGGGTGACTTGGCAGGGTTATGTAAAAAAAAAAAAAAAAAAAACGTAACAACCGGGCTACTACTTTTGTGTCAATCTCCCAGGAAGTGCACGTCCAAGAAAATCTTCATAGTGGCCAAAAGATGGAATTAGTCACGTGAAAGATTGGGCTCAATAATACTTTTTCCCATTGAAATACATTGAAAAATATACATCCAGATTGATTTCTGTTTTAGCTTATTCAAGCCCAAGTATGAACACTTGAATGGCAATTCTTTTTTTAATGATTAAAGGCTTTCTTCCTCATTTAATTTAGCTGAGACCAGCGGAGCCCGTCTGTTAGCATCCAGGAGTTGGGTTTACGGAAATCGCAAGCGCGCATTCTCTGTGGATCCAATGGATGCAGGAAATTCATGGAATATCCAGGTCATTTTGCACTCAATGCTGAACCATTTTGGCTTCATGTGCCACTGAGTAACATTCGTAGAAACAGGTGGAACCCGTCACTAATGTTGTATCCAGTTCTCTTTTTACATCCATGGTCTTTTCGTGCCACCATCTCGGATCATTACATTAAAACACACATGAAACGTGTAAATATTGTTGTACAAAAGAGTGCTAAGAGAAATAAGTGCAACACCCAGTGGTAAAATGAACCGGTATAATCCAATGTTTAGTGGAATACCAAACCTGTTTTGAATATCTGTACACCGGCCCTACTCAGTTTTTCTGATGTAATGTAAGAAAATTAGTTTAAAACGAGACAGTGGCATGCCCTACCTCACAAAGGGTAAGAGCTTATCCCAGCATGCACTGGGCAGTTTGGCAGGCTTTCAAAAGGCTAACACAGATTAACACGGTCGTAGTCACATTTTCACCTCAGAGGAAACAGTCCCTTCATGCTGGGAGGCAGCAGACCAAGTCCCTGACCCAGCGCCATGTTCTAAATTGTTTTAAAAGCAGCTCAATTAACACCTGTGCTGTGTGGATGGCATCACAGGCAGTATGCTACAACTCTTACTTTCATTAGGATTTGAAGATAATCACATATTATAGATTTGTTTGGCTGAAATTTGACATCAGGCTTTTGAGTTCATGCAGGGAACTAGTGTATGGTGTCTAATACTTGTTCCCTCCAGTAATCAGCCCTCGGATTTGCATCCAATGCCGCCACAGGCTAGGTGCCTTTGAGCCAAAACTGCAGTTTAATCCACCAACTCTGTCCTCTCAATTCCCTTGGAGGGCAGCCTTGTTTACCCCTAACCCTCATCTGTCACCACATATTAAGCCCGTCTCTCAACAGAATCCCAAACACTGCCTGCAATTAAAATATGAATTTGATACCTTTTACTCAGTCCCGCCATTAGATCCGCAAAACATATCCCCACAGATGCTTCTCCCTCACACAGACCCACGTGAATGTGGTGAACGCATACAGAGTGCAGATGTCCCCTTGTACACACACACACACACACACACACACACACACACACACACACACACACACACACACACACACACACACACACACACACACACACACACACACACACACACACACACACACACACACACACACACACGTACACATACACACACTCGATGTTTATGTCGGCTTATCAGATCAGACCAAAGCGTGGGTGTGGGTCCCCTGACACTCTCTTATTGACACTTGAATTCTGTGTATACTGCTGATGCGTCAGTCCTATGTACTCTTATATGTTCTTTTTTCTTTTCAAGATTTCATTTTACGGTGAGCATCACATAAGCGTCACGTATCATATAAAAGATTGCAAGAGGGGGAATGCAAATAGTTCCAACAAACAAACAAAAGCATGTTAAAAGCAGAAAAAAACTAAACATGGAATACAAATAAGCTAAACAAATAAAAGATACTTCAATAGTTAGCAAAAGCAACACTAAACATTTTTGGTTTTGAGCTGCTTTCTTACGTGTCTTCAATGTCAACAGATACTAAATCCATCGGAGAGAGTTTCAAAGTTCAGAAGCTCAATCACAATCTCAAAAACATAGTCTCCTTTTGCTTCGAGCCCGGAGCAAAAAACAACAACAACCAACAAACCCTGATCACAGGAGCTCAGAGACCTGCTGCTGATGGAGGGCTGCAGTAGATCGCTCATATAGGACACATAAGACATCCAGCAGCAGTATATAAAGTAATTACATTAGATCCACCTTTACCAGCTGTGATGAACACAATTATAAATAAATAATAATAATCCAGTTATTTAAAATGTACGATTCTATCATGGGACATTGCTCACAATACTTGCCAATGCTTTTAGAGTTTTAATCAAGTAAGATTTTCCATTCAAGGCTTTTACTTTTAACAAAGTATTTTCACACTGGAGTATTTCTAATTTGACTTAAGTACTTCTCCCACCTCTGGTGGTATCTTTGACGTTAAGCAGGTGAATGGTTGTTTTCTTTGTTTGCTTACTTTTGATTACTGGCAATTAATACAATATAGTACTAAAGTAAAGTTGAGGATGCTGGGATTGGTTTTGTTTATATATGGTCTACAGTCACTATTCAATACTTTTTCTTAAAAACATTTCACAAAGAGAATTGTGTTAGCAAGCATTAGTATGTGAATACAATGACTAAGTGGGTAAAAGCAACAGTTTGGAAAGTATTTTATTTAAAATAAATGCATCGTAATGCTTGCTAACACAACATCTCGATGCAGTGGTGACACGATATTGGCTATGGAAGACACAGCTATTGGTGATGTTTACTTCTTTGGAGGTCAATCTCTATTTCCTCCTTTTATTTGAGAAACAGCAAATATCGTAGCTCTTGCTTTAAAAGTGAGCACTAAAAACATCCTTGTAATATGGTGGTTTAATAGCCCACTGAATCCGCCTCTCAAGTAGACCTCATAGCTTTTGGCAGTAAGCAGTATAAATTGAGATTAATCTCAAGACACAAATTGCTGGAAAGAGGAGCCATAAAATGCATTACGCTCAAGACTGCAGTGGGCTTAATGTACTTAAAGATATGAAGTCCAGGCTCCATTAAAATGGACAGTGAATTAAAGGCTGGTTTGTGTTTTACAAACGAGTACAAACATTTAGCGCCTTTAACGTGCTCTGAGTTTTCATTTACTATTAATTATTTTTTTGTTGCTTTTATTGGATCATGTTGGGTGATTCTTGTGAGAAGGCTTCTTCCTATAATTACTGCCCTTGTGTTTGGACTGCAGCCCATCTAGTGCGTCATGGCTTTAGGAATAATTTGTCTCGCCCCACTAGGACTCTCTTTTCTTCTCCCTCAAGCATTCAGTGACTTTCTTTTTTTCTCTGTCTGTGCGTCATTCACTGTGTCTCATTGTTTACCCTTTTGTGTTGATATTCAAGTCAAAGATCCCACAATTTAGAGCTAATGGACATTTTAATATTAGTTGATCTTTTATTTTCTCAACAGATGGCAGGGAAATGCATGAAACCAGTACCTGTCCAAATGAAATTATGCATTGTTCAACTTAGTGCAACCCATTTCTTGATCAGAAACCGCAGCAATGTTGGACCATAGACTGTTAGAGAATGGGAATAGTGCAGAAAAGAGAGCAGAAAGAGGGAAAGATCGATGTAGGAGCAGAGTGACGCAAACAGAGAGGAGAGTGGAAGTTGATAGAGAATGTGAAAACCGAATACTCTTCATCCATCAGCTTCGGAGCAGGTCATCGTAGAAAACTAGTATTCTTACCTCGAGCTACAGTGTTTGATTCCACGTTTGCAGATATGAAATAAGATTGGCATTCAAATTGACATTATTTATCAACTTCTATCTTTCACATTAATGTTACATTCATATTTGGGATCAATAAAGTATCTATCCATCCATCCATCCTTCCTTCTATCCATCCATCCATCCATCCTTCCTTCCATCCATCCATCCATCCATCCATCCATCCATCCTTCCATCCATCCATCCATCCATCCATCCTTCCATCCATCCATCCATCCATCCATCCTTCCATCCATCCATCCATCCATCCTTCCTTCCATCCATCCTTCCATCCACCCACCCATCCATCCATCCATTCTTCCATCCATCCTTCCATCCATCCTTCCATCCATCCATCCTTCAATCCATCCATCCACCCATCCATCCATCCTTCCATTCATCCAAAGCGTATATACACATTTAATTCTATGGAGTACATTTTACTAAAATTGAAGAAAAAATGTACTCAAATGTTTTTTAAATAAATGTCACATTTGGCCCCAACCTAAATAGAGTTTTAAAACAAATATGAGTTACTTTTACTCTATTTAGTGTTTATATTTAACTCTGCATGTTGATAACGCCATGCAGTGTAAAGTTAAAACTACTCTACTGCCGTTATGCTCCATATAGAATTGTATTTGACTCAATATAGAAATGAATATAAGAATTGTATTTGACTCCATGTAGAAATTAATATAATTGTATTTTACTGAATTAAGAATTCACATGTGAAAATAAGCAAAACATTATAATTTTTGACTGATGGATGACTCGCCTTTAAATGTAATATAGATAACAATTAATATATTTGTGCATATTTGTGTTCAGGGAAATAAATAGGACTACATTACAGCATACATTTGGATGGTAAAATGTTTCATTTTATACTTTCATGCATACTGCATATTAGCGCTTCTGACAGGACTTAGAACCATATACACAGAATGTATCAATTGCAACATTCCAATTTCTCATTCCTGTATATGAGGCCAAGTCACTGCATTTACCTATCTTCATTGCTTTGACAATGAATCCATGAAAAAATGTCATCTGTGGAAGCCGTGGCACTGTAAAAAGCACGACCAATCATTTTAGCCGGCCCGTCTAAAATAACTGGATGGCCTACCTGCCTGTCAGCCTTCCATCTGTGCACAAACTTATCTCGTGCCCTCATTGGTCATGTGTGTGTTCTTGTGTGTTGGAGGAGGGGCTCTGTAAGGAAGAGGCAGATTTTTTCCGGCTGTGTATTTTCTAATTCTAGCACACTCGAGCTGGTTTCTCCAAAATGACCTACCCTACCTTTAAGTGTTCATGTCGTTTCCACATTATGAGCTAATAAACACCAAAGTTAAAATAATGACTGCTCAACTTTGTAATTGCGACAATTGGTGGAGAATGTAAATTAACCTTGGTGGAGGTTTCCGCCTTTCAAAATCTATTCTAGTTCATGAATAGCCTTGTTGTTATTGTGAAAAGAAAGGATTTGCTAAATGTTTTTTTCTCAGTGTTCCAAATAATCACTGCTTTTGCAGAAGTAAATGTAATGAATGGATACATCGATGATGCAGGACATTGGTCTTTATTCAAACAGCTTGTATAATAATAATAATAATAATAATACAACATGTAAATCAACTATTCATTGACCAATGTAATCTGCCCCTAAAACCCCAAGCAGTGCTCTCTTTTCATTTTCTCCCCAGAAACTATTAATACTCTCTCTGTGTTAATGGAGATTAATGGTTTCGAGCAACAAACAAACGTGGAAGAGCAAAAGAAAAACCATCATGAGTGTTAGCGGAGGGGGGTGGGGCGCCCTGAGAGTGGGTAGAAACAAGGACGCAGTGAAAGATGGATAGATTTCATTAGGTGGGGCAAAGGAAACACTAAGTTCTGAGGTGAAAAACACCTTCCCCCCTCAGAGCAAGGTGTTCTCCCAATAATTACAGTGTGTAGTCCCTTCTCACTGTTAGAGGGTGATCTTCACATGGGGGGGGGGGTGCATGTGGAGTGGTAAACAAGAGGATAACAAAACATCTCTTTGGTTTGCATGAAAGAAAGAAAAGCAATAGTCAAAAGATAAAGCATTTCCTGGAATTCCTTTGTTCGCAGTGAACGAAAGCTGGATGTTTGTGACTGTTGTATCATTTAAGATGTGGTGTCAAATAGCTAAGATGCTACATCAAGACAGGGGAGTTGCTTTGGGAAAGTGAATTGTATGTCCCATAATAGTATGTTTATTTTCTACAAATGTAATACATTATCTTCTCAATTTATTTATGCGCAATATTGAACCAAAATGTAGCAGTACGCTGCAAGCTATGTTAGGACAACAAGCCAATCTGGCTTACCAGTCAGTTACACTGTAGCAAATGTAACGTGACTGCTGTAGTGTTAGACGTTGGCTAAACAGCACTAAAGAGATATTGTGATCAAACAAGTACGGATTTGGTCTTTTTTCTTCCATTTCTAGTACATGAGAATGGAAACACATCCAAAAAGAAAAAAACGAACCAGAACAAAACTACTTGCATTTAGACGCAAAAGAACAGGATGATACATTCACAGAAGCAATGGCATCTACTTATTTAGCATATTGTTTTGTAGCATAGGAGGTGTTGTTTAGTTGTATAGCCTTAAGTACCTGTTGCCTTTAGGGAAAGTGTTTTTTCCGTGTAATATAGAAATGTTATTTTTTATAATGGCATAGCAGGAGGATTCTGTCTGTCTTCAACAATTGTGATATTGGCGTATTTTTGTTTTAGATTGTCAGTGCGTTGGAATAAGACACATGGTTTATTTTCTGTAACTGACTGATTTAGATTCAGGTTGCCTTGACAGTTAATACAAATACATGTATATTTGTGTTTTATATTTCTATTCAGATGGATGAGCATGCATGTATTATAGCCTCTACCAGGGATACAAATCATGGTCAGAATGCCCCAAAATGCAACATTGGGAGTTTGCATCTTTGTCACCCTCTCCCCTCCAGATGGGTTTGCATGTCTGCATGCGAAGTCCAGCGGACTGCAGACAGAAAGTCTTTCAGGGCTGCGTCAGACCAGAGGAAGCAGCCTCTGAGTGACGGGCCGGCTGCTGTGCTCACTGGGATCTTCAGGGACAAACGGGAGGAGAGGACGGGGCCGTGCTTATATAACCTGAGCTGTGGAAGACCGGGGCATCGGAGCCTGAGTCCACTAACCGCAGCCTGGAGAGGAGACAGACACAGACAGTGTTCTGTGAGGGTGGGGGAGGGGCGGCTAGTAGTTGAGGGGCTACATTAGAGAACATTCCAGGAAACTCAGAGGCATAATCTCCTTATCCATGGCAGATTGGTTCAATCTGTGACGAGCAGCGTGTGCATGTGGTTATATGTTTGTTTGTCCTCCTGCACACCACCTCCTCTTCTTTGCCCTTCACTGACACCTTCTTTTTTTTTCACACAAGTTCGACCCTCACCTTCTCCACCCTCCCCCTTACGCTCTCTCCATTTCATCTCACACACTGGATCAAGGTCCACTCATCTGCTTTTTCGTCCTCATTAGTGCCTCTTTTCCCTTTGCATGTCGGTTTGTTCTTTCCCCGCCACCATAAGATGAAAGTGACCCAATGTGGAGAGTGAACGGAGGTTTTTCTCCCTTCCACTGCTGGTGTTCCGCTGCCCCCTGGCCACGGTGGGGATTTGTGTGAGAAGCAGGGGGGGGGGGATAGAAGGAAGGGCAAGAGGGGACGGGGGGTGGGTCGTGCTGTGGACCAGATTCTGCTGATTGTAGGAAATGATATCCTTTAATTTCACCTGCGACTCCAAGAGACAAAGGCCTCGGGGAGAGAATAGGATAAGGAAGCATTTGACTGAGTGATAAGAAGAAAACAGAGGGGTAGAGGATAGGCGAAGGGGGGGCGGGAGAGGATGTAGCACTAGAACAACGCTTGGTCTGAAGCCAGTCAGGGAACACAGAGAAAGAGGACGGAAAGAAGAGAGGCAGCCACTGAGAAGTGCTTCTGCTAAACCAAACCATGTCCTTAAGGATCCAGCTTAAACACAAACACACGTCCATGCACACACACACACAAACACACACACACACACACACACACACACACACACACACACACACACACACACACACACACACACACACACACACACACACACACACACACACACACACACACACACACACACACACACACACACACACCACTTCCAGGCACCTCTACCCCCACTTTTCATCTTAACACCTTACTAAAGCACCATTTGCCGTGCCGGTCCCAGTGTATCCTCCCATCTTCCTCTCCGATCCTGGTTTCCCTCTCCTGCTTGATAGTCTTACTCATAGACCGTGACTATCTCCCGCTGACAGAGCCCTACAGGATTAGAGAAGATGTGTGAGAGCGGAGCACAGTCAGCCAGCACCTCCTGCTGTACGAGGAGAGCAACTGACCTCCGTCTGCTGCACCCTTCAAAAACACGGCAAGGGCATTCATCGGTTCAGACATAGCCTTATTCTTTCATTCAGAAATACCTGTAAGTTCATGAAGGCTTCTCAGACAGAGTTAATGTGAAGATTGTAGGTTAGCGGCAACTATTAGTGGATCTATTTAAAAAAAAAATTAAAAGATTAATCGTCAGGAAATGCTGTTGTCAGCCTTTCAAATATAGATATTTCCTGCTTTTATAATTAACTGAACATCTCTTGGTTTTAGACTGAAACAACTAGACATTTAAAGGCCATACTTTGGATTGTACTAACTGTGAAAATGTTCACTATTTACTGACAATTTATAGACAAAACAATTTTTACATGTAGTCAACTGGAATGTGAGATAATATATGTGTCTCCAAGCTGTTGACCAAAGTGTTTAGAGAGATGTAGAACTGAAACAAGTAGTTTATTAAACACTTACTTGATTGACAGGAAAGTAATTTGTAACCATTTCCTTAATAAAATAACGGTTTTGGGCTCTTTACAAGCCAAGATGGCACATATCCTCCTAATTCTGAGGATTAGCTACATTTCTCGGTTTCATATCGTTGTAAATTGAATCTACTAAGGATACGAATAACAATAGCATTTACAATATATGACCTTCAGCTCTGTAATCTTCAAATGGGCTTATTTTTTTCGTATGTTTTTTCAACAGTAACGGAACTAATCTTCCATTTTTTGTTATAACGACAATTCAATAACAAATAGTGACAGTAATCCACTACCTTATATTCCTTATGTGGTAATGTACTGAGGGGGAGGAAATGTAATTCAAATATGGTCATCTACTTTATTAAATCAATGGATGACCCACATGCCCTGTGTCCCATCTGTTTTATACAAATGCAGCTAATAAACAACACATTGCTCTCCCCAGATCATCATATTGTAATTTCAGTATCCGTATTTAATCCTGCCTGAATGGATTGGGACCGATTTAAAAGGTCCTTTGCAAATTTGGATACTATGACAAAAAAAACTGGGACACGGCGGTACATGCAGTTACCCTCTGTGTTTCGCAATTCTGATTTCAACAGCAGCCTCAAAGCTCGACAGTTAGACTGAGTTATTTATTTTTTCATCCAAAGATCGAGACAGTCCAATATGTAACGCCCTCTGAGATCCTACAAATCCAGGCATTGAATCCCTCCTGACGATTTAACTTGTCGTGTTGTGAGTGCAGTGTAAAAACGTTCAGACACAAATGGTCACATTTTTTTTGCGTCCTTGTTGGACCTCTGTTATTAGTGGAGAGTCTGTGGGAGTGAACAGTAATTCAGAGAGGGGTGAGTGCTGGAGAGGGGAGACAGAATGAGGAGCCCAACGACAGAGAGTGAGCTTGGCAAAGCTACGGCGTTTTTTACTGCAGAGGTTTTAAATCCTTTAACATGATTTCCCTCATCCTATTAAAGACATAGCTATGGATACGGAGACTGTAAAGTGTTACGCACAGGAGGGAGGGGGACTGAGTGAGAAGGAGAGAAAGGGAAGGCGAGAGGGAGAGAGATTAAATGGGTGTTAAATATAGGGAGGAAATCATCATGCAGTCTCATTTCTATCTACAATCAGCCTTCTTAATGTTCTCTCTATTATCTCTTGTAGGTTGGGTTGGATGACCTTTCCTTTTTTCTGTCTCCTCGATTATCAATTCTTATTCTTCATATGGTCATTGGTGTTTTTAGTACTTTTAGAAAGAAGGTGTATTTCTTCTCTGCAAACGGCAAATCAGCAATACTAAAGAAGACCCATCTAAAGTGAATTCACATAAAACATGCTTCTGCTAAAACATTTTATTTATTTTAATCTCAATCCCACATCACACAAAGTAGCTGAGAGTAGTGTCAAACTCCTCAGAATCATTTCTTTAATAAATGTTATGCTGTTTTCATGTATATTTTGGAACTATATAACCCTCATATTCGGTGTGACAATACTATTTTATTTTCCAAGAGTCAAAGGGCTATATTAGATATTATTCAAATAATAGTGTATCTATGTGACAATGTGTGGTCGCTGGTAGGGATGAGATCTGCAGCACCCTCAGCTTCACAAAGCTTTATAGTGACTTTCAGCTCATTATTTAGTTATACACAAGCAGCCACCTCCTAGTTTTAACAGTGAAGCCATTTTGAGGCAACCAAAATGTTACAATTACTTTTAATGAGCTAAAAACACACTGAAAGAGTTCCAAGTTCTAAGATGAAACTGACACCGTGTTTGGGACTCCCCCGAAAGCATACACTGCAATGTAGTTTATTTGACTGTAAATGGGACCTTCACTGTATTTTTGAAAGTGCCTGCCCTGTCCAAATGGCTTCCAATGGAACTTTCCTAGATGGTTTGGTTTTACATCTATTAAACGGTGAATCTTAAACTGAAGCTTGACTTTAAAGCAACCCAACGGTAAGTTTAGTTCTTTCACTCGTAGCTCGGGCTGCGGGGTGCTAGAGACGGGAGCACGTTGATCCGACCTTCCTAGCCAGAGATATGGCCGCATTTTACAATAAACTTCCGTTGGGTCACTTAAAAACAAATATCGCAAATTGAATCGCAATATCTGTCAGAAAAATCGCAATTAGATTATTTCCCCAAATTGTGCAGCCCTTGTTACATTTATTGAGAATTACGATAATTTTCTTGTAGACTTCTATACAATCTGACTTCAGTGGATTTGCCTCCTGCTGGCCATTTAAAGAATTAAGATTTAAGGCACTTTAGCATTGTCTTCCTTTTTAACCCTTTAACTGCCGGACCAAGAAAAAAGCTATGGAAAAAATATTTTTTTGCATTTTCTTATCAAATGGGCCACAAATAAGCACAAACACATTATTTATTTTTTTGACTGACCACACAGTTTTGTTTTTATGAGCCTCTACCAAAATGTCGAGCTGGCCTTCTATGGTAAAAGTAATCATCATATACATTACAGTATTTGTATGCATCAAACTCAAATAAAACACAAACTCAAATACATTTCTTTCTTTTATGGAAAATGAGCAATATATACAACCAGATATATTCATAAAAGATAATCAATTATAATTGTAAAAAAAAAAAAGTGTTTTTCATGATACAAAAAAGACTTGCTCATCTTACTGTATATTCTGAATTGGCCTAACAGGAAACCACTGGCCTAACAGCACATGTCCATATTATCCTGTGTTGGCCTAACTTGCTCTTCTGTGTGCAATTTTGGGCTGAATGCCATGCATGAAAGGTGCTATATCAATTATTATCACTCTTCCACTCTGAGACTCATAAGGCAGTACTAGATTTAGGAATATTACCATGAATCTAGCCATTTATTTACCATATTTTATTGGAAAACATCTCTGCAACTCTGAAAAAGTCATATTGCTAGCTTTCCATAAAAGGCCAATTTGACCGATTGGTTGAGCATATTTTCAAAAAAAACATTACACCCTTGTTAAAACTTTTTTTGTGCATCAAGTTATCTAATTATGTTCAGTCAGTGCCCTGCCACTAAAATCTGTCAAAAATGATATGGTTACCTTACAAAAGTTGACCAAAAAGAGTGATTTCTTCAGCAGGGATTTTTAGCATTGCCAACTTTCTCAGTTGAAGCTAGCTGAAGGGCATTCTGTTTGAACCACAGTGACATCTAGAGGTTTGGAGACTAATAACTAACTAAGACATGTTATGTCAGTGTTGTGTTTACTGCCCTCGAGTGGCCAACAAATATTTCATTGCATCTCCAAATACCATGATGATGGAAAATACCGAAATACTCAAAAAGAACATGACATAGAAATACAATATAGTGGTAAAAATCTTTGCCACACATTTTTAATTACCTTTACAATATGACAGTTTCAACGGAATACTGGTAACTGGAAACAGTCATGATAAGATTAGACATCCACTCAAAACAGGGTAGGAATTGAGGCAAAACTAACATTTCACGCAGCCTCAAATATTATAGGTTACAGCTTAAAGCTCAAAGTTGTTTACAGAAACCAGAATTTATTCTCTCTGTCCGCATAAGGGCTTTCAGAATAAGAGGCTGGACTTCATCACAGCCTCTCTCTTAACAGATGTTAAGTTAATGGGAGTGGGCTCTAGAAAATAAATTACTCATTAAAACATTTTATTTTTCTTGTATTTAAACTGTGCAGTTTCTAAATCTCTTAACTGATCTTAGCTTGTTAATTTCAGACTTTACAATTTACATTTTTACAACTTAAGAAACCATATATTACCAACTTCTTGTGATTACTGGTTAATGATATTCAGAAATACATTTAACCAATCCAATATATTTATTTTTGATAAAGATCGGACAGTTATAGCTGCATATATTCTGAAAATAAACCACCATAAATGTAAAAAAAACATCCCTTGTAAGTACTCATAAACATGTGATTTTGTATTTGTTCTCAATGTTTAATTGGAAACTCCCAACATATCTTTGATTCCTAGCTTGCTTCGGAGTCATTCTTTTATTTTGTTAAGTCTTGATCCAATTATGTACAATCTGAAGGCCTGCAGGCTTTACAAAGAAAGGCAAAGTAAGAACCAAGGGAAAACATCCGTCTGTAGTTCTTAGAAATGCGCTCTCAACCTTTAAAAGCATTACAATAATTCTATGTATTCAATCCATACATATGACCTTTAAAGGTTATTGCTTTTAAAGAACAGTACATGCAGCTTCCGATGCAGTTACAACTTATGTCCAGCAGAGGGAGCTATACTCCAACAGCTGGAGAGGAAATGCGTCACCACTTCATAAATGCATTCAGTGTGTTGCCTTCATGCACACATTTGTTCTTCAGTGAAAGTAACAGCTTTGTTATTGTATAGTACATTAGTTTGGTCCACACTTGGCCTTCAGCTCTGTTCCATTGTTTTCTCATGTCAGTTGCAGATTTTTAGTCTGATTTCTTAAGCGTAATTGTCAGTCTTTTACATGTTTGTCTATAATCTGTTTTATGTATGGATGGACTTTCATTATATGCTTTCTTCAGATAAATAATTCCTTCTTTTTTTACATGGACCTTTGCTAAAGGTTAAGTCAAATGTTTAGTTTTGAGACAACATTAAGGTATACAAATTAGAAAGACCATGTTTCATTAAAACCTACTTCAAAAGATCTTTAAAAGTTCCTCTGCCTCTTCTATTCTTCCCAGTACATACAACTTGCACCTGCATTTTAACTCTTTCCGCCCAAGGGTGTTTAGGAAACAAAGGGCTCATATCACTGCGCTGAATACAAGCCAAACCAGCCTTCAAATAAGTTCAGCGGTTAAGTTCAGCGGTGCGATTTCCCTATTCTCCCATCTCGTCATGTGATGATGAAAAGCTTGATCTTGTGATGCAATCTAAAGTGTGACACAAACACTACGGGGCCAGTGTGGACAGACACTGCCTTGTTGTTAATAATATTCAGTAAGCAGATGATACTCCTGCAGCTGCTGTTTAATCTCTCCACTAACCTATGATAAATGGTCCGAGCCCGGGGACCTCAGCCCCCGTTTCCCCTCTCATCATCACACCTGATATTTCTCTAAGCAAAGAACACTGAAAAATGTGTTTTACTATTACTAACCCTAACAACTACCCTTGTTATGAGTGAATAAGGTCATATGACTTACCCTCATTGTGCTCTTTCTTTGTGTCCAGCTGTCTTGCCTTTGTATTATTTGTCAGTTATGTTTTGAAACCAGAGGATGTGAAGTCCTTGCTGTTTGCTATTGTCTACTCAGAAAGAAAATGTTTGACCTGAAACTTATTGCTCATTTTCTTTGCAGAGTTAGAGCAAATTCTAACTTTGTTATCACAATCAAATGTAATTTTTGTATCATATTTAAGTGGCTCTTTCAAGTAAATATATCATCTCTGCTTATTTAATAACTAAACAATATTCACGCCCACATAACTAAGACGTAGTATGGGGAAGAATAATAGTGCTCATGTCATAAAAAACATTGTGAGGTTTTTGACATAAGTTGACATTCAGAACTAACCCAGAAGAATCAATGCTTTGAACTGTAGATCCAATCAAGCTCCACCCATCAAACCATCCATCCATCCGTCCATCCCATCCTCATTTCAAAATGCCGCTTTTTCCTGTAAAGTTTTACAGTGATGCCAGAAAACAATATTTCTGATATCAAAAATGGTATAATTACTCCCAAAAAAGAAGATCGCGTCAAATAGAGCGTCACGCGGCAGAGACAGCTTTGTTTTTACGGAGCTCCAACGTCGCATTGCTGTTAACGTTTGCGGTGCCATCTTGTATACGGGTGTCATGTTCTCACGAGAATTGTTATATCTTATATACAAGATCAGAGCCACAGTATTGCCCTCCTTACTACTGTATATTTTTCTAGAAAAACCCCTTCATCCATCAATCCATCCATCCATCCATCCATCCACCAATCCATCCATCCATATGCTGAAAAAACTGAAACGTTGACATTTCACATAACTGTATAAGGTTAGTTGAAACCCATAATGTTAAGTTGAACCTAATGTGTTTTATTTAAACGTAATGTTATTGCTTTCAATTAACCTAATACAGTTATGTGATACATTTAATTTAAGTCAATGTTTCAATTTTTCAGTGTATACAGTATATATCCATCCATCTATCCGCCCTTCTCAGCATTAATGCATTCATCCATCCGTCCATCCACCCAACCAACCATACATGTATTCATCGCTCCACCCATCCATTTATGCGTAAATCTATCCATCCATAAATGTTCTGCTGGATATTGTGGTTCGGGTTGTGTGGTGCAGGCTAACTAGCCCAGACCTCCTCATCTCCAGCCATATCTTCCATGTCCAACAACATCCTGAGGCATTCCCATGCTAAATTAGATATTTCACCCCTAGATCACCTCCCAGTTAGACATGCCCGGAGCGCATCCAGGAAGGGGTCCCGGGGGGCAGCCTCATCAGATGGTTGAGGCACCTCCTCTGGCTCCATTCGGCACTCAGACACATTGGCTCGGGGCACTTTCTGTATGCCTGGGCTCTTCACTTAGCTCTAGAGAGTCAGTAACCCTGCGTAAAAAGCTTATTTTGACCGCTCCGGTCCTAGATGTTGTCAGCTCACTCTAAAACATAGGTGATAGTCATGGAGCGATGACGGGTAAATCAAGAGCGTCACCTTCAAAACTCTCTTCACTTGCATCGATGAGGACGTCACATCCTTCTACCCCTTGGATATCATGCTTCACGTCACTGGCCATAGTGAACAAGAACAGTAACCATGGCCACACTGCAACCAAGCTTGCAGAAGTACACAATTAAACTCAAACTGAATTGGAATTCCCTAACAATGCCAGAATCAATGTTTAGCAGGGATAAACCCACTGATCGTAGATGGTGCCATTTCTGTGCACATGTAGACGTAGGTGCAATACTCTGGTTTTAATACGGTTAAGTGGAGAAAGCCTTCTCACAGCTGTAAGTCAACCCAAACATGTTCAAGTGCTACCTTGGACAGAACATTGTGCTCTATGTTTTCATCCCTTTCACATCTTTCTTTGGCAGGTGTTCTCCCAACGGTCTCAAATGATAAACAATTGATTTGATTGGCCCAATTCAGTAAAACTGTTGTCATATTATGTTGATTACGTGAATGCTTTCTGGCTAACATCCGGTTGGCTTTGCACTTACTTTATTGGGGATCGAATAAGTGTGACACTTAAATGAATCTACCCATTTAAAGACGGAACACGATGAAGATGGCGACGGCAAAACCTACAACATATTGGCTGTTGGTAGATGTATCACTGTTATTGTACAAGATGTTATAAGGAACATTTTCAAGATTGTTTTATTGCTGAGGCCTAACCCAAATGTAGTTTCCTTCAGCTCTTGAGAGCTTATTGTTTTTGTTTACTGATGTGCAACTTTACTGGCTTTGTTTAAACTCGCTGGTCAAGCACTACTGCATGCTACTGGCCCACTATCGAGCAGAGGTTGAGATTAGCCGGTAATGGACAAGATGGAGTAAATAGCAGCTAAAGAAGCATTTGTTTGTTGATGGGGAACAATACCTAGTTAAAATCTGTGAATATTCTATCATCGTACATTCATTTAGTGAACAAGAACCCACATGATGCTTATGTTGCTTCATATCTGCTCGATAAGAACTGTTTGCTATCAGCCGTCATATGGGAACTCATAAGGTGATGTTATGGCATTGTTTTGTTTGTGGATAAATTAATTGTGTAAGAGTAAAAGTGCACCAATTTAACATTGCTTCAATTTGTTGTCCTACAGAACATAATAGTTAATAGTATGGTAATAGTCAACATTATTTATAACATTTATTATGTGACATTTGCTATTTTATTTTATTGTTAAAAGCACATGGATATATTGTATTGGATATATTATAGCTTAGTAGTACAAGTATAAGTATATGTAGTATTTATTTAATTGTATGAAAATGTTGAGGTGGGTGTTTTACTTTGTATGGGGATGTTGAAATATATGGAATATATATGGCGTACATATTCTTATATTATTAATAGTTTACATTTGTATTATTTGTAATGTCAAAACCATTACATTTAGTATACTGCTAGTTAAAGCCTTTTATTATGTCTTAACGTTGTGAAAAGCACAGGTGCCTAGCGTCAAAAAGAAAAAAAGAACTCTGACGTCAGCCTGGTGCAGATCCTCATCTAAAAACAATCAAAGCAGATCCCAGTGAAGCGCTGGGTTTCAAATGCAGTTTTTTTTCCCCACATGACGATTTCAGCAGAGCGAGCGCTTGTTCATTGAATTATGCGTCGCACCTCTTCGTCATGACAACTAGCAGTGGGATTGAAATATTGCAAGTGGTGTCCTATGAGAGAGCGAGAGCGAGCGAGCGAGCGAGAGCGAGAGAGAGCGAGAGCGAGCGAGCGAGCGAGAGCGAGAGGCTTTAGACCGCACTGAGAGAGAGAGGGAGAGAGAGAGAGAGAGGGGGGCTGTTGAAGCACGAGCCGTGGTATCCTCTTCATTGCAGCTATCGGGCTTCAGAAAATAATATCACTGCTAATGTTTAAAGCTCTATTTCTAAAGCCATGAAGGATAAACGGAAGATCCCCGCGCTGTTTCTCAGTCTGAGCCTCTATTTTCTGTGGTGAGCATCACAAGTTAAACCAAGGGAGCGCACCACGCAAGCGCGTAAAGAGATTGGACACCTGATTTTGTGGGGTGTCTTTAGAGCGCTATTCTTATTTTTTTAAGTCAAACAATCCGTGTTTTTCCCCAGGCCCTAGCTGTGCTGCGGTGGGGGGAAGATACACCGTGGATTATAATAACCAACATGGACAAATGAAGGAAAGAGGACTGATCACTGCGTTGACTTTTGAAGCAACGCGCAGAGTCTTGACGCTAGCGTCTATTTTACAGTGAGCGCCTTTTTTTCCCCTCTCTCCTCTTTGATTCCCACTCACTGCTCAACATTAGAAAAGTCAAAATATCTGTGTGGATAAGGAGCACAGAGCAGGGTGTTGTCAGAGAGGGATGAGAGGAGGAGGGGGCAGTATGAGGTGTGCTTTTTTTGGAAAAGCCGGAGAAAGACGGACACCGAGAAGGTGTTCTGATGTGCGAAATCCTACGACGCGCTGCCCTCCTGAGAAATAATTGTGATCAGGGAAGAAATGGCCTAGTTAAAACATCATCGACACACCGGCAGAGGATAGAAACAGAAGAATCGTGTTCCGATGGACGGGCCATCACCACCGCCATCATCATAATTCCAGTGCTTGCATCGAGTCTTTTTTAGGTAAGCCGTATGTCCACCGCTACCTCCGAAACGTGACTGGAGATTTTCCTGTCTATCATAGGTGTTATGTGTGTGCAATATGTACGCTTTGGTGACTTTGCACATTGCGCACGTTATCCATCTTGACGCACTGTCACAATTGGGGGAATGAGATGTCCATGCAAATCCTCGTGCCACTTTGTTGCTATAGCACATTATTTTTCTTCCTTTCGAGTGGAAGCCTTCGATTGGCCTTGCCTGTTGATAAGCTGTCACATCCTAACATGATTCGACTACTTTGCCTTCAGCATCTGTCGTTTTCAGCTAATGATATTCATGTGATTTAATTGGAATCAACTCATCATGTAGGCTGTCAATCACACAGGATGTTTGGCTGCATTATAGGCTCCAATAATGTCATTTTCTCCCTTGGTGTAGTTTATTTCGATAATGTGTTGATGGCTGTGTTAATCAAACACACATGCTGCAATAGAAACTCATCTGAGCCAGAGTGGGTGACAGGCCTTGAACTTAGAAGATGTCCTCTTGCTCGTTAATAAACCTCACAACACACTCTGAGACACACACAGTATGCTCTAACAGAGACACACGAAGCCTGTGCCGGAGAAGATGCAGATAGCATTGTGAATTAAATGCACACTCTGATGATCCAGGGAAAGGCTCCATTAATATTCAGCGGTGGTTGGGCAGTGCTCAGTTAATGGCAGACAACAGGACCTCTGTTCTGACAGGTCATGGATGAGAAATGGTGTATTTTCTTTTTTGGAGATTTAATGGCGTTTTCTACACTGAATCGTTGCCCGTAGCTTGGGGCAAGTGACATTTAAAATCCATCAGAAAACCAATAAAGTGATTTTGTAGAATCTTTTAGTATTACTCTTGTCCATGTACTGCTGGAATAGCTGTGATTGGTTTCTTAAGCCTGCGTCATGTCAACCTGGTTACTGGCATTTGGACACTTAGATAGACCAGAACATGGCTGACGCCTTCCATTGGCAAACATTTGCCTTATTTACTGCAATATTTATCTCGAAAAAGTACATGGTACCCAGAGTAAAAATTCAGCAGAAGTGTATGCCTACCACCACATTTAAATGCCTGTTGGGAACATTTAAAATGATGTTTCTTCTAAGCTAATAAGAACTTAGTCATCTCAATATTGTGATGGTCCATTTTGTTTCTAGGGCTGAAACAATTAGTGGTCAAATTGATTGGTCAATCAAAAAAAAGTAATTTTAAACTATTTTGATCTTGAAGAGAATATCTTTGGGTTTCAGACTGACTAAAAAAGGCATACAAAGACATCACCATGGGCTTTTAGAAAATGCTGCCATTTTATAGACCAAATGATTAATCGAGAAAATAATCAACACTTAATTGTGAGTGTTGGGCCAAATCTCTAGTCCCTGAAGGATTTGGTGACACATCACATTACAAGATGATGTATCACATTGAAATCATACACCATCTCCAATCAACCAAACAACATTTCAAACTTTAACTTCTGGAACTGCCAGCATTGTTTTTCCTCACCAAGCAAAAGATACTGTGAATGCAACCGTTCCCTGCATATTGTATCCAATAAACTACAGCAAAGGGCCAATAAAGATAATATTGTGGTGAGCACAGTGTCGCTTGGTTTCCAGAGGGAAAACAGGAAAGATAAATGGAATTAAACCAGAAAGAATGGCGGATTAATGGATCGGATGACAACATGTAGCGGAGACTTACAATCCAGAACAAAACGTGTTAAGTCTTAATGTTTAATGAAGTATGTTTGGGTGAGCAAGGTGAAGTGTGGAAAGGTGTTCAATGTTCATCAGTCTTACAGGATCAAAGCCGGAGCTTTCTTCAAGGAGGACAAGGTTGATGCTGAGTTGTTTTGTAGTATATATGCTGTATACATTATATAGCTGTTTTTGAGAGATCAGCCTTGTCAAACATCTTGCTTATTTCCATAACAAAGGCTTGCATTTTAAAGGGGTAGTTGTATTAGCTTGGTATTGTCCCTACTCATAGGCTTTTGTAATTCTTGTACATGTAATGTTGGTTAAAGCTTAAACTTGAGTAAGTAAAACAAATGAATCTGCATCATTTTTTTAGCTGCTAACTGATGGCTCAGCGCATTGTCATGGATTGAAGTGAAGTGCACATACTTAAAAACAATACATGGGTCAAAAGGAATTTGGCAGTTGGTGAAATGGCCCTTTGGTTTAATGTGAAGCTGCAGTTATGTGTGGATTCATTAGTTTCGTTCCATTTAATAAACTATTAGATGTTCCACTTAGTCAACAAGCTTTGCTATGAGCAAATAAATAAAGTCCTTCTGTATGTTAGCAGGCTGTTGGTGGTGCTATATGGTCATATGCTCCTTGCACTATTAAGCACTACAGACATATGATGTGCTTTATACAATGTAGGTAGTAAGTGAAGATAAACAGAGGTGTCATCAAAGTATGATACATGTGTATTTTTACTTGGTTATATTATCTGCACACAAAATGCATGAAACTAGGATTTATGGAAGGCAGTTCCAATTTTGTTTTATTTCAATAGTTCCTACATGTTTTACTTTAGCATATTTAGCTCTCAATTTCCATCCCACTTTGTGCTAGGGCTGTACAGAATAGCTTACAGCCTTGAAGCTTCATTCTTAACATTGCCATTGTAATTCTAAATCAACATTTGAATACTGCGCTTTTTCTTTTTATAATGTATATTTATTCAGTTTAAACCCAGTATGCACAGTTGACAGATACAGATTAGAATACAGTCATATTATTAGTAATATAATATTTGTATAGTTAGATTCTAGTGGTGGCCATGCTCTGACTGACTGGACATATTCTTTACAGAAAGAACAATAAAAAGTAATTCATTTAATACAATTAATCACTTTATTCAAATTGAAGATACAACCTATTTTTTTAGGAGGATGACATCATTAAATATGACATGGAAATATCAAAGTTTAATTCAAATGTATGCTTCAAATGTTACAAAAGTGACATTAGTAGTCTGTGGTATGGTCACTGCTTTCTGTAACCGGCCATTTGTAATGTAATGCTCTTAGTACTGTTAGTAAAAAAGTCCTCATTACATGCTGTACAGTGTCATGCTGCCATCACAAGAGGCAGCACTGGAAAAAGTGTTAAGAAACGAGTGGTCTCATTGCAAAGACGTATTCACAGTTTGAAAAATTGCAAAAATGATATGCATTCTAAATGTCAAGTCATTATATATTCTCATGTTTTGCATTTGCACTTGAATCGCCTTTGCCATACTATTTCAATGTAGGAACTGCAGATCAAGGATGCGGCTGGAGAGAAATTACCAAACATCATCGTTAGCGTTATCACTGGCCGTGTCAGTGTAGTAATTAAAACCAGCAGATCATTTGGGGAAATGGCGATCCTGTGGCAATGTTCACTCTATGGCTGAAGCATTGAACAAGGGTAACATTTTAATGAAAACATAAGGGACAATTTTGACTAGGTTAGGGATGTCACAATTCCAGAAATTGTTTCTACAGTTAAAAACGCGAAGATATATCTCATGTACGTCAACATTAACTGCTTCATTACCATTGGCATACTGCTCAATAGATTAAACAACTGTATTTGTGTACTGTATCCTAAACACATTATCCAGAACGACAGTGTGAGTATAGCGTCTATATATATATATAGAGGTTTTCAGAATTTCAACTTGGCACTACCGTTTCTTTTGACCACTCATAGTCCAGTGGTCAGGTATTTCATCTGCCACTAAGGCTTAAAAAATAATGAAGTAATTAAAAAAGTTATTGGTGTTTGTAACATAGTAATCTCTTTAAACATGTTCTGCATTCAGAATATGTAGCATCAGGACAAAAATGTGATATTGGAGGGGGTTCTGGATTCTGTTTTGCAGTAAGAGTAGTATTGGCCAATCACGTTTGAGCCATTGAATTCTGGTAAACACTTGTGTGGCAAACAAAAAAGACAAATCTTGTAGAAAAAACATGTAGACTATAGACCGTCACTGTATAAGAAGTCTTAGCTTGGATATCTGCTGGTTAAATTAAAAGCCACGAAATTGGGGTCCCAGGTTTAGTTGATTGGTTCCAAGATTGGTAAAATAGTAATACTACTGTATCAACTTTTCATCAGGCCTTCCAAGCCAGCACCTTCCATGACATCATTTTATTTCCCTTTTTCCAGTGTCTCTTCTGAGGTTTCCCTCCTATTTTGTTTTTATGGCACAACTCTATGAACTGTGTGTCAGTCCCTAAAGGAGAGTCTGCAGGATTGTGGTTTAAAGCGCTCAAAAGGCCCACTGGACAGCGCTTGTATTCCCACCATCTTTTTTGTATGGTCATACCACAAGTCATCAGATATATATCAAGAACATTCTTCAAAATCTGTAATGTCCGTTGGGCTCAGGCGTTGGACATTGGGATTAGACTTATCCTTTCTAACTGCTGCACCAACTGCACTGCATTGACTTGCAGTCCAGAAAGCTACACATTAATAGCACAAAAACTGAATTCTTTCTAGTTTTTTGACAATTATATTGATTGAAGAAAAGTCAGCTTAGCAGCATGGAAATTCAGCCTATATTAATTAGTTTTTGACCGGCTTTAACGCATCTACTAGCGATATGACCAGCATGGTTTCTAACCGAGGTGCAGAATCCAATGTAAAGCATTTACTACTTGCCTGGGTTAATGGTCAAGATGCTGTGATGGAGGCTATGAGCTTTCATTTCTGCCCAAAGGTGTCAAGTCAGAGAAAAAGACAGGTTAAAATGACCCAGCTCTTAGTCACGTCCCGGACAAGGAGGAGAAGAGCAGGAGAATAGCTTGACCTGACCCATTCACCGTGAGTAAAGGAAAGCTGGAGAAAACGCCTGTGCAAATACCATGGTAACCATCTTGTGTAACCTCCTCTCAACAATATCACATAACAGTCATCCATGAGATAAGCAAGGATGAATGCTGTCCTGTCTTCTGAAGTCTGGGGGGAATATCACACAGATCGCCATTCAAATATCTGGTCATTTAATGTGCCTTTTATTAGAGGCAGAGATTATAGCCCATTATAACGGGACACGCAACCTTTCCTGTGTTGCAAAGTTTCAACCTACGATTCATCAGACGTGATTCATTAAGCAGCTGTAACACTTACTTCTCTGATATAATGTTGGCAGTGTTACACAAAGTCTGGCATGTAAGAAATACATTCTTTCAAGCAATGGTAGTTTATCATTGAACTACACTACTCACTCATCTCGTCTTATGACGTAGCCCATGCATTAAGTACCTGATCTCTCTTACGCATGGCGTGGGCAGTATTTTGCACAGATATGCGTTTTGAAATGTAGCCTACAGTACATTATGTCTTGGGGAGGAAGCCTATTTATTATTAATTAATTCTCAAAGTTTCTACAACTGTAGATGACAACAAAGAAAGAGTGTTCAAGTACAATTCAGAAAAGTCGTAGTATTTGACCCCTCCCTGTCCCCTCGTCTCAAAGTTAATGGTTTTTTTAACGTGTTTGTGTTAGAAGCCTGAAATAAGGTCTGTGGTTAACGGGAGATGGTTGAAGATACCGTTCTACAAAATAAGATACGTCAGTAAATACTCCATGTGAATGTCCGAAGCTCACTTAAAAACTGTGCTTGTTATATGACTAAATTAAACTACTTAGCTTCATCAAGAATCCGCCTTTAACTTAGCGGTGGTGAAGCCCAGCCGTGCGACCGTGATGTAGTTAGTTTATAGCGTAACGTTAGCTTTTTACTCCTGCTAATAGCATTTACGCTTCGAAAATCATATAGTGTTTCGATTCTGTGGAGATTATCCTGCTGAACAAAACACATTAAGTTTCTTAAACATGTGTTGGCCACAGAACTTATTTTCTATAAACTAGATCCAATGGGGAAATCATAGTGCATTTTGTCAAGGGACCCCTTGCGATGCTAACTTCCGAGTCGGCCTACTAAAATAAATAATCATTGCACCTCTCTATAGGCCATTCATGTTGCAGAATGATGTTAGATAATGCTTGTTTCATTGACACAATGGGAAACTCAATGCCTAATGAGTTATTGTGCTAAAGGACACGTTAATAACGTACCCCGTTTACTCACTATTCTCCTAGAGCGTTGACCAGTGGAACAAAAGACACACACAGTATGTCGTTGCGGTCTGGTGAATGGCAATGCACTCAATGCCTTGTGGAAACCCATTGTAGCTACTGTAACATAAAGACACCATTAGAGAAAAGAAAATGAGCCAAGATTGACACACATTGAATGAAAACAAAAAGGCACAGTGTGTGTAGTGTGTAGTCACTAAGTGTGAACTTTCTGAATCATTAACAACATAAACCAAAAGGCAATGCGGCTGGAAGTAAGATCTCAGACAATGTAATCCACAGACATTTTAAGACATGGCTATGATCTGAGGCAGACACTGACAAGCACTGAAATGAATAATAATCTAGTTATAAGATTCTACTCTGTGAAAAAGGCTTTTCAATTTCTACCTGACTTTGAGTGCGGTGGGTCTTCAATTAACATATTTTGAGAATTGCCTCTCTTGCTGTTGTTATTTAATTAAATTGTTTGGTGTACTGTACTTGACTTTTAATCAACTAAATGTCAACTTGCCTGCCCTGATGAAGCCCTGTGCAACAAACAGGCATCCCGCAATGCTCTTCACTTAAATGGTGGGCAAAAGGCATTTTATATATAGTGTTTGTATGATTGTCTAAATTGGCACATTTACAGTATTTCCTGTTACATACTTAACAAAATACATTTCCTTTTGCTGTAAAACATGTGTTATAGGTTAGGTATTATAGAGGCAGTATAATATTTGTGCTTTGATGGGATTCCATAAAAAAAAATAAAAAAATCACCCAGATAACTATATTACATTTTTTGACACATATTTTTGTAAATTCTCACTTTAATAGTTAACTCTTTTGAATTATGTTAAAAGACATATAATTTTCAGAGCAAGTAAGGGTCTGGAGTATTTCTTTGTAAGATAAATGTGAATAAAGTGAAAAACAGCGTACGCAGTTAGTAAAACAAATTAAAACTTGCTGTCTAAAGCACTGTTGCCACTTTCCATCCCTTCTAAAGGCTGTGAGCTCCTTCTTTTCCTGTGCAGGGACGTTTTCTGTTGAGTCTTGGCTGTTGGTTCCTTGAACACAATGTCAAAGCTTTATTGGATTTTAGCTGTGCCTTTTGTATTTATAAACTACTAAATGAATGCCCATCACTGTGTCCTCAAGGTATATGTTTGCCCTTTATCCAACAATCTGTCAAATCACTTGAACTTTGTGAGCATCAAGATCAGTTGTAGTAAAGTTTTGTATCCAAGGGGCTGCATTGTGGACTATTACAGCCTCCACTCTGTGCAGGGCTCTCATCAAATGTCAGGCAGTTCAGTCAGACGCTTACATGAAAGGATTCAGGGTGATTTACTGCAGATAGATGTCCAGATGGACTCTGTGGAAAATGCTCTGCATCTGAAAGCGCTCAACAAGCAGCTGGGCAGAGTCCGTGTGGCATCCGACCCGTAACAGAAGCAGTGACATAGGAGTGAACAGTGTTAGCTCGTCAGATTGTCAAAAACACCTCTTTACCGTGTTTTAATCTGATAGCTGGTGATTGTAGGAGTCAGCTGATACTGATCTGGTGATGGCAAGCAGGCACCCAGTGCCCAACCTGAACCAATGTTATGCTCTATTGCGCTACATAACAGGACTACATGTTTAAAAATGAAAACAAAGGTGTAGTTATAAACATTCTGGCAAATTATCAAGAGTCCTTCCTTTAATTATGTTTTTGGACTCTTTTTATATCCAAATGCAGGGTTCATGAGGCTGCATGATGATGAATTAATGCACACAACCAAAACAGGTTTTTTCACCAGTTTCACCAGTAGCCATTAGCAAAGAGTATCAATGCAAGTTATTTCAGTTCCTATCCCAGATAGTGGACATGTGGAACAACTGAAGTATCTGTAGAAAACTAAATGCACAAAAGTGTCAAACTCCTTTTTAATTAATGTAGCCACAACGCTCATATTCTCCAGATGACGTTGTACGCTCATTTGCATATTGATAAAGACATTGCATGAGACAAAGACTTCACACTGTTGGCAAAGGATTCCTGGACCATGATTGTTCTGAGCAGCATTAAAAAAAGGATAACAATATAATACATTAAAAACATTTCTCGCATTTCCCCTGAATAATGGTCTGAATAAGTTGCTGAATGTGTCGCTAGTAGGCTTATAGACGGAGAGCAATCCAGTTTTCATTGCAACAGCAACGAGTACAACAATACCATTCAGAAACGCTGTTTAAAGAAGAGGGGGAAAAGAACAATATTATTTTAAAACTGTAAAAAAAACACATCAGATGGTTATTTAAAATGTATAAGATTATGAACTAGGGTCTTGGAGTGTTCAGTTTAATAGTCAGTATTTGCACTGAAACCTAAGTCCACCATCTTTTATTCAGCTGACCTCAGAGCAGTACTTTTGCAGTACAGGAAACTTCTCAACAGTTTTGGGCATACAAATCATTTCAGCAGTATACATCTCAAACAGCACTCTACTGTAACTCTACTGTCATCAATGCCCCCTTCCACTGAACGTGACTTTCCTCTGAAGACAACCTTACATTTCAGAAGCAGTTTTGTGTTGTGGCAGCTTGAATAGCAATGCAAAGTAAACTGTATGTATTTAGTGAAATGAACGATGATTCTGAGTCAAAATTCCCCCAGTGTGAGACAATAAAGCAGGCTTATGTTCCAGAACGTTTTGCTGAATTCTTCTGGCTCCAAAAAGGATCCAGTCTGTTTTTCCCCGCCCAGAACAGATGAGCAGTGTGTATCTGTTAGACCAGCTGCATGACTTGTTGATGGTTGTATTACCCATAATTAGGATTGTCTGTGGTCAAACATAGCACACCTGCTACATTCCATAGCATGTTATTTCTCTTTTGGTTTCCAGTTGTGATTGATCCTCTGTTTTCAAAAATCTGCCTTCTAAAATTCCAATTATATAGAGAGCTTTGTCCTTTCCCTCTGAAGAACACCCCTACCTACAGTATGAGGTTTGAAGGACCTTTAATATAGCTGTAGACAAATTGTTATAATATTGATTGGCCCTGTGTATCCAATGTGTAATAACATATGATCTATTCTACAGTATGTGTTGCATCTCAAATTAGTATCATAGATTGGCCTTCCTTTTTTGCCATCATAAATTATTAAAGATAATACTTTCAGAATGAATAGATGTAAAGCCCTATATTGCTATTAGTGCTATCAGCAGCCACAAATAAGTCACATTTTCTGTGTAATAAGCCTTCTATCTTTTTCCAGTTAAAAACCTTTAATTTAAAAGCAGTAGCATGATCTCCTTTTTGCATTAGCAGTATCTTTATGAAGCTCAGATGCTAAAGCAAGTGAATTCCTTTTGCGAGGTAGGCAATCTGTATCCAGGGTGGGAATGGCAAGCTCTGCCACTACCACAAATAACTACTTAGAAAGCGTATGAAAGCCACTTATCCGTACATTAAATGGCTAATGCAATGCATTGAAGAATATGAACCATAAACAGTGTCGAAAAGGCGGTATGATGTCATGAAAACCTTTACAATTATAAATTAAGGTTAGGATAAAGGTAAAACAGAAGGTTAAGAATTAACATTTGCTTTTTAAGTAAGGCAACAAGAATCCTTTACCCATGTTCTCATATGATCTCCGACAATGTCCAGCCAATAACTTTTTTGTCGGAATTTTCTATTGAATATAACACTGTTATAGAAATAACACTGTACAATAAATCACCTCTGGCTGGAAGAGAACTCTCTGCTCCATAGTTTCTCTTGGAATAAAAACACACTGTACATTTCACGTTTATATAATCTGTTCTATATTTAAATATTCCATCGGTCATATATTTATGTATGTATACATAATACCTTGTTAATTCAACATGTGTATTTGCTACTTTCTTGTTTATTTCTAGTCTTTTAATTTTTATTGTACAATGCCAGGTTTTTTAATGCTGCTACAACACAAACATTTCCCAAATTGGGATCAATAAAGTACTATCTTATGTTATTGTACAAATCCAACATACAATGGGAGATTGTATGACTATCGTAAGAGGACTACTCTATTTGGTTAATACAAGGTGTGGTGTTTGGATAGATTGTGCAGTAACAACGAGTTCACGTAGCCAGTTCGTAATTTGGTCATGAACAATGGAGTCTCTTGTGTTATCTTTTTTAAATTTCGTCTCTTCAGTACGACATTTTCTGTTGGTGTCTTTGTATTAAAGACCCTTCCTCTTGGATTTTTGTTTTCTTCTGGTTCCACAACATCCATAATCTAAAGTTATCAACACGACTTCTTGATTTTCTCCAGACAAGGAGCGGCACTATCCACCCATTTGCTCATTCGGAAGTTTTACAGGATTAAGACTAGGAAACTGTACGGGTTTGATTTGTAATTGATTTGGAAATTTGCGTTCTCACGTTATTTCTTAATCATTTTAAGGTTGCAGTGTATCTGTAAAAAGGTCTATAGTTAGCATAAGGAAAAGACTGCTGTAAATAAGAAAAAGGCAAATGTTCTTACTCAAAACGTTAGAGCCACTTTTCCATTTCCTGAACAAACAACATCGCAATTTGTTATTCTTGGGATACCCTTTCAATATTGCGAGAGTAACTGCATTTACACATATAGAACTACTCTGGTTTATTTTCAGAAAAAAAAGGATAGTGGGTTTCCAAAGAGGTGAAACACTATGCAGGTTATGCCAGCCTTTCTGAAAACATTTGAATTATTAATTTGTTTGCATACAGCTCAGCTGGAGTACAGTGCATCATCACAGCAGTTAGGGAGCAGGGACTTAGCAGCAGTGAAGGACATAAAGTAAACAAACACAAGCACAGAAACCAAAAGGATGCAGGATACGTTCAGACTGGGGAGCAGTAAATTAGGAAAAGGTTGCTGTGATCATATCAAAAATAGCTTTGAGCATCTGCAGTTCAAAGTCAAGAATGAATCACATTCAACTTTTCACACAATTCTTTCAACTCATTGGAGCTTAGTCATTTTACCTCTTAACTCTCATGCATATCTTTTATATTTGACAATTAAACATTTATCTTAATAACAAAAAAACATCAGTCAAACAAGCTTAGCATAAAATAATTTTAACCTGTTAAGCCCTGCAGGCTTTTTTTTCAAGAAACTGTGTCTCAGGGCTTCTTAACATTAAGAAACCTATTAATGTATCATACCCACTTAACGGGAAGAAACTCAGCAAACTGACGATATGAACCTTTTCTTCCGAAGCAAAACACAAGTCTCACAAGAAGCGTCTAAATGAGCACTGAGTAAAAAAATGCTGACGCACTTATAGTAGCACAGAACTCACGGTAGAAATACTTGATTACTTATTGGATCTGCACAAACAAGATATCAGCTAGCAAGCTGAGATTCCACGGATTCTATAAATATAAGTATCATCAATGAGCAATGGAAATTTGCGGTCGGGGAAGCAAACCCAGACATCACAAAACGTAGCTTTACGGAGCAAACACGGAAAATAGTATTACCTTTGCCGATTTTCTGATCAAAAGTTTTGTTCAATGGCATTAAAACGATAAAAACACTGCTGAAGGTTAATCCATAGGTTAGTCCAATGTGTCTGTGTCACTTTGAAATGATTACTGATAATCCATTCTTCCATTTTTGTCAAAAACTGAGATTTCATATTAGCTGCTATTAGAGCTACAACCCAGTTTCCGGTTTTGGGCATTCTGGCTACGCATCACTCATTCACCAATGGGTAATGTGTAGATGGATTTTAGGAACTTCCCCTCGATCCTATTGGCTCTAACGGTTCAAAAGAGGTGTCAATCATCAAAATCGACCGAGGGGGGGCCAGATATATGGCAAATGAACCCAAATGTCCCCAGAGGTGTTTTTTTTTGTTGCTAAACCTCTCTAAAAAGGTCAAGTGTCACTTGCTTTGCATCAATCTTGATACAGGGTACTTATTATGTTATAGTTCGGATTCCTAAAGCTTTTAGTCTACTATCCCATCATTCAAGGGTGGTTTTCACTATAAGTAACGTTTTTTTCTTTGGACGGACACTATCATTTACATTTTTTTTACTATGTTCAATCTGAATTTACTTTAAAATAAAAAAAATTATATTGGTTCTGACTTTTCTACATCCAACTCACAGGTTTATCATTGGTTTGAGAAAAAAGATTATTAATTTAACCCTTTTAAAGGGAAGATAAGTCATTTGTTCTGGGAATGTCATTTTCGAGCCTGAGACCTGAAGAACAGGCTCAGGGCTTAACAGGTTAAAGGCTCATCTTTTTTGTGATAATTTTCCGGTCTGGGGTTTTCTCTAAAAGAGGGCTCGGCAATACTTACATAACAACTATCACTATTTCCGAACAAATACGTCACAAGTAGGATGATAATTGGGAAAGTTACTGTATATAAATGTTTTAGACCGTCAGAGGGCCCTGCACGAACACACAATGGATGTTTGTTTTTTTAGAACTTTCAACTTATAATATCTTTAAACATAGGAAATATATCAGTGGAAAATATCCTTCCAGTCCAATTGGTTCAACCCCAAAGTGGACGTGTGAATGGGTTATTCTATTCGAGTCATCTATTGACAAATTGTATTTTAGGCAAAAGCTTAAATAAACCTCATTTATATGTTAATAAAACACAGAAAGTCAGATTTCTGAAGAAAAAGTCAGAATTCTGAGATTTTCCGAAAATAAATAGAATTATTTTCTGACTTTTTCTTCAGAATTATTAGAAGAAGATTCAACGTATTGTCATTACATACATAGTACAGGTATACTATGTAACACAACGTTTTCTCTGCATTTGACCCATCCTAGTGTTAGGAGCAGTGGGCTGCCATTATGTACGGCGCCCATTATGACATTTTTCAGAGATCCTCCTCCGTATCAAAGACCAATTTAACATATATTTTTGCTATATTGTAATATAATCCCCCTCTAAACATTATAGGACAATTAAAATAGTGGTACTGACTCCCATTTGTCACTATTGGGTTAACTAAATAAAGAAAATTAAGCTTAAGAAAGTTTAGCCCAATTTTTTTGACAAAAGGAGCTGTAGCTTTAAATAGCCATTACAGAGTGTATAATTAGGTTGAACAAATTACCCAATCAGTCTTTCGGATTTATCCAAAGCATATCTGTACCTTAGCTACATGATCTGCTTAAGTCAAATTCTCTAAAGGCGTAACATAACATAACGTTTTATCATTCCCTTAGTTTTACTTTTCCAGGTATCTCCCCTTAAATAATGGGTAACCCTCCACTGTCATTTACTATGAACCTTAACAGAAACATCCAAAGAAGCTCTGCAGCCTCTTTTGTCTCATTACATACATATCACTCTGTGTCACTAATATAACTCTTTGTTCCCACCTTACTGTTTCAAATTCATGCCACTTCATCTGAAAATTCACAGCCCTTATCTGCCCACACTGGTGCAGTATCCAGACTGAAGCTGCGCTCCCCCCCCCCTTGCCCCTCCCCCACCAATTGACTGCACACTCCTGTATGAGTATTGCTGTGTCAATCATATTTTTTCCAGTTTAGTATTTCTTTGTACTTACTTGATGTTATGTAAGCGTAATACAGGTGCTGGCATGTGTCTCTC
Organism: Notothenia rossii; assembly: GCF_949606895.1. Taxonomy (NCBI): domain Eukaryota; kingdom Metazoa; phylum Chordata; class Actinopteri; order Perciformes; family Nototheniidae; genus Notothenia; species Notothenia rossii. The sequence continues at coordinate 24,709,400 of NC_136907.1, read as the reverse complement.
AGGACGCTTCCTTTTTGGTTTACACTTTCCGATGGGGATTCAAGCGGTGGGGTAGCAGGTAATAAAACACATCATTCAAGTATAAGTGGATATGCCTTATTCATTCACTCAAAGGATAAATAAATACCCAAACAAACACATTTTGAATGCCATTTTCAGGACATAACTGGCATGATCAGATGATGGGGACCAGGCAAGGGCATTCGTGTTACTACGACAACAGAGACTGCCATGATAGGTCAATTAAGCACACACGCAGTTCAAATTAAAGTGATTTCTCCCAGCTGGTGTATGTTTGATAAGAATGGGGACAGTTGCATAGAGAGGAATTTAGAATAGGGGAATACTGAGAAATGTCAGGTATTTAAAAAAACACTTATTACGTTTGCTGTTGTGTGAAAAAGTATATACTCCATAAGTATGGACTTTTGTTACACATTCAAGTTTAAAACTGAAACACATTTAATAAATGAAGAATAATCAGACCCTCTAAACAAAGATATTCTCACAATGCTGCTGTTAACATAGATAGACTAGTGTAAATATGGCAACTGCAACATCTAAATGAATTTCTTAATTATAATGCAGGGCTATTAGTGAAGACATAAGCGGCCATTTGCCCCTAAAATCAATTGTTATGATAAATTGACTGAAAATAGCTTCATTACGTAATGCTCTGCTGGTAGGAGATGTTTAATTGGCTTTGCTTCCAAAATAGCTTATATTTGACTCTAGTTTGATACTGTTTCTATAACCTGGTAGTTTCTCTGCTCTATGAAACTTTTTTCAAATAATGCCCTGCAGTAATTACAGCATATTAAAAAATATATTCAAAGAAATGTTCAATAACATTCTGTACTTGTTCAGATAAGTCAAGATTATTGCCTCCTTGAAAAAGATCCTTTTCTTTTCCGACTGAGGCTTATAAAACCAAAGCAAGCAGTAAAGCTACCTCTCTTTTGACACCACTGAAATTGAATTGGTTTGAAATGAGTTGCGAGGGGAACTTTGATGGCAGGATGGCTGTTTGAAAATATGTACGGTGCAACAAAAAAGTATTGGCACTTTTGATGTAAAATGATACTCTGGCTCTGAGTGCTGGCTTTCAGAGTTGCTCCATAGCTCGCTTTATACATATAACCAAATGATAGAACTATGCGGAAGAACATTAATGCTGAACATACTGTAAAGACAGCATTGGTCAGACATCTCTTGTTCATTGTTGTATCATCTTTTTAAAGCTTTTTTCATTCTTAATCACCTAATTCTAAGAAACGTTTTTTCAATTATTTTGTATAGTTTTTGGGAGAAACTCAGATTTTCTGTCGATTAAATCCTACAAGTCAATAAGGCTGCACTCTGTGACGTTTTGGTGTCAGCAAAAATTGTTCTGGCTGACTTTTTTCCATGCCAACATAATGGAGAAACTCAGTTTTACAGGTCTGGCACTTAAACAAGCGAATCAATCATTGACTAAATCTTTGAAGTGTCTTAGGGCTTCCCCTTCTACTGTACATCAATTGGGCATATAATAAATCATTGTTGTCTTTGTCAACTAAGCTTTTTTGAATCAATTAGTTTGCACATGTCTTTAGGCTTTTTTAATGAATGGGGAAACTCAGTTTTACAGATCTGTCGATTAAATCAATTGTCAAAATTGTATGTGTGTTATATGACTAATAATTTCTTCACTTCCCTTTACTTGAAAGAGTTTTGTTCTTTCAGTTATTTACATTATTGCTTTCATTAATTAATCCTGCTAATCCTAGTAATGGGGTCATTGATGGGAGAGAAATATAATTAAGATATATTTTTAATGGCACCACCATGCATATGCTGTAAGTATCATCTTCACAAACTCATCAGTATGGAGGAGCTTTAAGAAAGGGGATTATACAGGGTAAGCTGTAACGTGACATTCAGCAAACCACTTAACCATGCATGTCCGTCCCCCCTGCTGCCGGCACCTGACCCCCTGTTTTAGCCATGAAGACTTCCCTCTTTCCTGCCATCGGTCTCTATTCCTCCTCACTCTTTTTTAGGCCATCCTCTTCTCCTTCTTCATTTTGACCTCACTCTTTTCATACACCCTCACAACTCTATGCTTACTCATCGTCTGCCTGTGTATGGAAAACGTATTCAGGTTTGTGGTGAGCAGGTCGAGCTTACAACCACCAACATTTAAGAATTGTAAAAAACGTAGATATTGCTCTACAACTATTTTAAGGCCACAGACAGAAGTTTTTGAGTAAACCTTATACCTATAACATTTGCATAGATGATTTGAAGTCAATCAACCCAGAGAACAAGTTTCTTCTCATAAAAAATATATGTTGAAGTGAAATTGATGTTGTTTATTGAAGATTGTAGCATCCTGTTGTCTGAAGTACTGTACATCACCACGCCCACCTGTCAATAGGTCATTCATTTCCCAGAAGTAACGCCTCAAATCATTCAATCATTCAATCACAACTCTTGGCGTAGTAATCTCTCAGTCCTGACTGACTGCACGGACAACTCACGACTTTACCATCATTTTGCTCGTTTGATCCTTGATGTTACTTTTACTTCTTTAACATTTCCAACAGAGTTTAACAGCATCTATAGTAGTAGCATATAGTATGCATTTAGCAAGGAGCGTTATCAGGTCGAGTAAACGGCCGTTATCAGTGTTTACCAGTGTTATAGATAACAGAAAGGGCCTGCTAAACACACTAGTAGGATTAAAATAGATTCATACCCCTGATCCCTGACTGAAGACAGACAAATGACGAAAACAACCTGTAGCATCAGTAGTTATGACTTGAACAAAGGTAATCAGAGTAGTATAAAACATCAGCAAACAACATGTGGTTGTCTTTGTGTTCACAAAATGTCCCTTTCCCTTCCAAAACATTTAGTTATTTCAACCCTGACCGTCATCTTCTCCTAAACCCAACAAAGTAGTTTTATGTTGTAACCTAAATATGTTTTTTTTGTCTTAAAAACATTAGGTTTCCTTTATTTTTAAGGCTTGTTGCCTTTAAGTCTCCACTCTCACTTTTACAAAACTAGTAGGTGCAGTTTAGTTGGACTGTCAGGTAGGTTTAACAATAACCATGCCCTACCAACGTCCATTTAATGACATTCAAAATGTGTGGTACATTTACAACACAGTCTATTACAACTGTGATTTTGGGATAATTGTCTGCAGGTATTTCTGTAATACCTGTAGACAATTATCTCCAGGCACTATAGAATTAGTGATTTGTAAAGAAGCCTATCTCCATAATTGTTCACCAACGTACTACAAGTCCCATCAAGACGTCCTCCACACAAAGGGAGAGGGATTTGCTTGACAGTTGGATGTGACTGTCACAGCTGGTAATGAATTAGTCAGACTTGCACATTGCCAGCGAAACGATCATTACACATCCACACCAAGAACATGAGACACACATTGACAGTGTATTACTTGGGATTCCTCAGACAAAATGTGCTACGGTTGAAATCACAGAGCAGTATATTTTCTACCAATGCCTCAGCGTTTCCCCCTTCAAACTGGAGGCTTAAAACTGATGTAAACTTGTGATATTGTGTGGCTTTGGCTTGCTGTCATCACGTCTCAGTGATAGCATTTAAAGTAGGCTAAAGCTGCGTCTGTCCCGTGGCGACATTCAGACTTTTGGGTTTCCTGTCAACCCGGGATCCTCGGGCTCTTTCGACTCTTTCTCAAGAATAAAGCTGATTGCATTGTGCTAGCGGTGGTTTAGCATTGAACGTGACTGCCTGAGGAACATAAGCAAGTGAATTCAATGTTATCCAGTAAATCTCCTTCTTTAAAATTGCATCCCTCTAGACATGCTTTCATGTATTGTCTTATAAGTCTTCTGTTTCCTTTTTCGAGACTGCATATTGAAGAACATCACCACCATCATTTCTACTACTCACATCTTCGACATGTAATGTAACAGTATATCTCTGAGACAGGGCAATCATGTTGACCTGGCTAAGTTACCTTCTCTATTTGACTTTCTACTCCTGAATTAGCTTTAAGCTCAAAGCATCGCAGCTGTCAGACTGCTCCCTCAAAGTGTGTGTATCGCCCACAGACACCTTCGCGCTAACACGGCTAGCAATTCACCAAGATCATCCTCGCTAATTAGATTGTGGGAACACTTCTGGACTCCAGTACGAAACACACTCAAAAACACACTCAAGAAAACAAATAAATACAAAATAGCACCCCTCCAGAGGCAGCAATGTTCATCCAAACCAAGTTTTTGAGAGTGTGTGGCCAGATAGCTTGCTCTGTATGTGTGTGTGCTGCTGAGGACAGTTGTAAGATAAAGGGTTTTCCATGTGATCTTCAGGTGTTAAGTGGAGAGAACAGTGGTGACCAACAGCAACATATTGATTTTCTGGTCCAGCAGTGACAGAGGGCCTTTTGTCTTACATCTCCTATCTGCTCTTCGATCCTGCTGTTCTATGATCCCTGCTGCTGCTTTAACAACCCGCATTGATGCTTCATTAAGGACCCTTTAATTGAATTCTACTGGATTATTTGTTGTTGTTTTTTATCCTAACTTGTGTTTCCATGTTAATGTGGAATTACATGAGCAGTGTAGAGAAAGAATAATATGATTTTCATTTTCATTTGTTTTAACTAGAGCAGTAAAGATTAAAGGGGCCCTATTATGCTTTTTGGGGTTTTCCCTTTCCTGTAGTGTTATATAGGTTTCTCTGCATTTAAATGGTCTGAAAAGCCCCCCACTTGCCTGAAACACCTCGATGTTGGTCCTTTGTTTACTTCTGTAACATAGTGGCATCACCAGGTGACACTTGCCCTTTTCCTGGCTACTAGCTATATAACACATTGTACGTGATAAGGGCTAAGGGTTGGGATATCTCTAAGCGGTTGACCAATCAGCAATATCAACAGAAAAAATAAAGCACTTTTTGAACATTAAAGCACGTAAACATGTCACAATAGAGGCGCCACATACAGATTAAAAAATCTGAACAAATTATCATAATCATCATAATAGGGCCCCTTTAAGCTATTCGTTGTTAACTTTTATTCAGCAACTATTTAATCATTGTGTTTCTTGTATTCTCTATGTCAGTAAACTAAACATCCTTAAGTTGTGGACAAAATCTGAAATTGGAGGACGTCATTCTGAGCTTTGGGAAACATTTTTCCGACATTTTATAGTCAAAATGACTAATTCATTTACCTATAAAATAATCAACAGAATAATTGACAATGAAAATAACCCTATGTTCATACCTTGTTCCGACCTGAAGGCCTGTTATCTCTTTTATATAAAATATTTTCGGTTATATCTTGGGTTAATTGGAGCTATAAAAAGTGTAAAGTGATATTACCTTGTGGATATTCCTACATTTTTCTGGTTACTCTGTGTTGAAGATGGTGGCAGATGGATTGGCTGTGGTATCTGATTGAGCTGCTCTTTGAGTCTGGAGGGCTTATGGTAAATATAGTCAATTCTGGGATGAATCTCAAGGCTCTCATCAGCACGAACAACACCCATGTTTCAACGCAATTATGGGGTCGCCATGAAATTGTCAAGAACTTAATATCTAAAACCTTAATTTTCTCAGACATTTTAATGGTAACAAGCCCCCTATTTAGCATGTAGCTAATTAGCAGTTTACAAAACTAAATAAATGGTTTATAGCAGTATTATAAAGAAGTAAGCAGATTAGGTTTATGTTTGTGTATGGAGACATGTTAACTCTCTTTTCAGTCCCAATGATATGAAGTTTAATTTATTGACACATTTTCATTATTAAACAATTAAAATTGCTCTACAACTACATTATAGTTGTTTTTTCAGCCTGTAAAGTGTTACCCGATTAACCTTTATTTTTATATTGCTTTCTGGAACAGATTTGTCATAGGGAGATTTAACAATAAATCAGGACATGCTGTCTATCAGACGGGATAAAGGAACACAAATAAATATATAAAAGATTTAAAGAAAGGAAGACATTAAGCATATTAAATATATGTTTTAGTTTTGATATGTAACCTAGACTATCTGAAACTGATACAGGATTGCTGCTGCAGAATATTTCTTGTAACAATAATCAACACAAATGTAGCTTCAAACAAACCATTTTGCTAAAAATGAAGCAGAAGCCTTGGCATAATAAAGTTGAAGGGTTTCAAATGGCCTGAGGGTGAAGCCAAAAAAAACGTCATGTCCAAGATGACAAGGGTAAATCTTCTGGTGAGCATAAAGTAAATGTGTTAATTTATTCCATGGTGATTTGTTTGATAATTGTTTTAGGTCTAAATGGAAGCTGTATTATACATTTTTTGGGAAATTCTGCAGTAAGATTTCAAAGTTGCTTGCGAAGCATTTCATTGTGGATCATATAGAAAGGTTGGCCTGGTGGTAGTGCAAGGTGAAGTGTCAGGGCATCAAGAAGATTATTAGAAATCATCCTCTGGGGACAATGAATATCCAGCTCCAATGTCATGGTGGTCTGGTAAGTAGTTGCTGAAATATCTTGTGTTAGCCTAAAGAATCGCCAGGTGGCAGGCAATACATCCAATTACTTCAAGTTTCCATTAACATTGTGAAGACGGAGGTACGAAAAGGTTGTACTGTATTCGTCAAAAAGTAGAAGATTAGCTGGCAGGGCTACACGATATTGATAATCTGACTTTTTCTTCCTGCAAAATATAATGCGATTTGCAAATCAAAAAAGGCACAAAGGGGAGAAGATAAACCCAAATGTGTTGGCCATTAGGCGCCCACATTTCACCCGCTGTGTAAAATCCCCATGGGCAAGATCACACCTGTTGAGAAGTGTGAAAAATATAACCTAATACGGTTAAATGTGTTAACTGTGGCAGGCCTTCAATGTAGGTCATTAATGGGATTTACTGGATTACTTATGTAACTCTGCACATTTTTGTATCAAGATATTATTAATTTGAGCTGTTTGGGTTAATTTGACCGACATAATATAACTATTTTCAAAAGATTGATTCTAAAACTATATACTGTGCAGCCCTTACATCTGGCTGCATTAGCTTCTTATGTTATCACAGTCCTGTAAACTGTGACATGAATAGAACACTATTTTTAGGACTGCCGTCACTCCAGATGTGCGCTGATTTCATTCGGCTAGTTTGCTCTAGCTGTCATCGAGTGAAACTGTTGCATCACTCAACTGAACAGTGTGTGATTTCACTTTGTTTGGCCTTTTCTGACTTGTTAGATAACTACTGTTAGCTAGCCAGCTGTCTGCAGATACCGGGCTAATGTCTTGTCAAGAAACAAAAAAAGCAGCAGAAGTGGAAACGGCGTGCACTCTTTTTTGTACTCTATATGTGCTCAAACTGATTATTAAAGTGGATGTCTGTGCTCTGTTTAGTTAAAGCATCTGGCACTGACAGTCTGTGTTGGATCATTTCAAATATGCATAACTATGAGATGGCAGATGGTGCAGGTATTTGCAGATTCAGTCCTAAAACAATCACGTTTTGCCTTGCTGCATTTTGCAAAAATAGTTTTTGTTTAAATAACGTTTTATTTATGTGGCTTCATTCAGAGTTTAGATAGCGCTGAGCGGTCAGCCCTATCTAAACTCTTATGGCTTAGAGCTTGAGCAAAGATATTTTTCAAAATGACTAATAGTAATTCCTTAATGCTTTTCCTGCAGCAAAACATAGGTGGAATATACACAGACACATACTGTACAGTGTATTCCTGTACAGTGTTAAGTATACTCCAAGCCCCCATTATGACCATAAATCCCCTATAACGCTGCTTTTTAATAATATATCGGATACATGAAGATGCAGCATTTTTGACGCTATTGAAGTCATCCGTGATTCTTTATCAGAAAACTTGAAATAATAAACTACACACGAAATATTTATCTTCCCGGAAGGTCCAACAGTGATCCTATTACAATAATCCTAATATGCTTTTGAGCTCGATTGACATAAAGTCTAACAAATCTCTGCCTATTACCCTCTGCAGCACTTCCCTTGTCTTCGGGGGCTTCAGTCTTCATTATGTTACGTGTCATAGAGTTAAAGAAAAAAAAAATGTCAGAAGCTTAACAGTGTTCTCTAATTAAAAGGCACTTTATAAATCAGTTAGGCAGTTTGTGACCTAAATGTTACTAAATAGATTAATATTCTAAATTTAACCAATGGCTTTTATTTGAGTTGACAAGTTGGGTGTAAAGCGAATGATTCACAAATTATCGTAATTGACAAGAATAGGCTGAAACTGCACTCAGTACAGAATTTTAAAATGCACTAATTTAATGGCTACTGTATAACTGTCAAATTGTTTTCCTCTAACTAACTTGGAGGTAGGGTTTAAGGCTAGTTAAAGTGTGCAACTCTATGGGCCCAATGGATGCGAAAGACTGCCAGAAGATCCAGGGATGACCCAAGTATTACTTTTTCTCTGTTTTTTGAAAAACATTTTGCCTTTATGCGCCACTGAGTAAAACTCTCATAGAAATTGAAAAGGGACCCGCATTCAACGCTGTTTCCAGTTCTCTTTATACGTCCATATGAAGAAGAAGATTAGAAGATATACTTTATTTATCCCTTACAGGGAAATCTCTTTCCCCACTCTGTTGTGTTTACACACATTACACACACAGGCGAGGATATACATGCACAAACACATAGGATATACATGCACACACACACAACCACATGCAGATAGGAGAAGTGGCAGAGCAGAGAGGCTGCCAGGTACCCGGTGCCAAGGGAGCAGCTTCGAGGTTAGGTGCCTTGCTCAAGGGCACCTTGGCAGTGGCCTTGGAGGTGAACTGGCACCTCTCCAGCTACCAGCCCATTCCATCTTTTTTGTTGTTGGTCCGATCGGGACGTGAACCGGCGACCCTTCGGTTCCAAGACCCCTACAGACTGAGCCACTGCCGCCTCATATATGAACCGTTTGCAAAACAAAACACTAAGGAACCAACATAGGCGGCTCGTGAGGCTCAGGTTTGGGAAGGCTAAATAACTTTTTTTACCTGACGCTGCCCGCCCCCGGCGTCTATAGAAAAGAGATCAACTCAGTGAAAGCATCGCCTGCTGACCAATCAGAGCTCAGTGTGCGGAGTTTAAATCTATCAAGTCATATTACAAGATAAAGGAAATACAGTTTAAACTGCCGTATGCAGAGAAGACGCCGACGTGTCGCGCTTATCGTTCATATCACACTGATATCCCATCATCAATCAGATCATCGATCATATAATATGACAATATTTCCTTATCTGAGTCAGCTTCTCGAGCCGTATCTGGCCGTGCAACACTTACTTTGTCACATATACTGAATGCAGACGTATTATTTTAAGCAACACATTAAGTTGACGAAACGCTCAACTCAAATGTAATAAAAGTCAGATCCCCTCGTGTCTTAGATGCGGCAGTATCATAAAACTGTTGTACACTTTCAAACACTCGGTAGTTATTTTTTAACAGTTGTTCTATATTCTCCTTGCAGGTGCAACTATGTGGCTTGTATCCTGGTTTATATGTTTAAGTCATGGATTTTTGAAGTTCATATTTGTCTAATATTAGTTTACTTTTCATTAATGAAGTATGACGCTGAGCTGTCAGTACACTTGACCCTGTTTGTTTTTGGTCCTAACCCCGCCCCTTTCACGTGAATGCCCTCTCAGCTGGAGAGAGAAACCCTGGCTTGATTTACCGAGTTGATAACCAGCGTCGTAGGACCGCTTAGCGGGATCTCGCTTGTTAGGGTTAGTTAAGATAACTCAAACATATCCATGGTCTGTTGAACTAGCTTCGTAGTACAGGGCACAGGTGGCTGCATAGCAGCGCTAATGTCAAAGACACAAACATTATACATTATATTTTTCTTTTACCAGGATGCAGTGACACAAATATTTGGGAAGGCTTAGCCTTCCCTAGCCTACAGTACCCGCCGCCCCTGGGAACCAACTAAAGCTAGCCAGCTTGGTTAGCAAGGTGAATCCGTAATTCACGCCCACTGTTTTATTAAATGGGATGCTAAATGTGGCTCGGGGAAAAGAAGCCTAAAACAAAATGTGCTTGCTTAAAGAAGCAAGAGTTTCCTGTAGTAGTACAACAGAATGCAGAACAAGGCCTGGAGGTAACGCTCAGGATCACCCGGTTCAGCCTGGCAGTCTGTACATTGGGGCAGACTCGGGGCACTTCAATGTATAGTGTAAAAGAGGATGAAGCCCTGTGGCTGAGCCTACATATGAAGCCTGACAAGAAAAATCTTGGCTCCACTTCTTCTTTTGGTCTCTCACTTATTCAACATTCACCTCCCAATCATTTCCCCAGTCCAATGAAGAATCAAGGTAGCAAAAAAGCCTTTTAACATACTTTTAACAGAAATCGAATTGACTCTCATTAGATGTACGATTGCAATCGGTACAGTAAAGTCATAACTTATTATTTTGTATACCTTATTCCTTAAAGTAGCAAAGAAATCAATGAAGAAGCTCCTTTTCCTAACTTATGTTATCCAAGGCGACTTCTTCCGGTGATTTTCCCATGGAAGGCAGGGATAGGATTATCATTGTTGTGTTCATTGTGTGTTAATGGCTGTGTTTTAAGGGTTAGGGTCAGTAAAATAAAAAATCAGCCCCGGAAATATATTCAAGGTACCATCAGTCTTGGAATAAGGTGGATTTGCTTTGAATGTTATTGCATACAATACGTTTTTACAACTATACATGTCTTTTGCAGATCTTTTCCTATCGGATATCAGTTCATAGAGACATTGGATTTGTGTATCATAACATTGTTTATTGCAGGAGAATACAAGAAACAGCCTTCAGCTTTTTCTTTTTTTTAATTCAAGGGTTCCTCTTTCTTAGAAGTAGGTAGCAGACGAGCAATTTTATTCAAAAATGCAGCACTCTGCTTCTGGTTTGCTAAGCTGCTTGTCGTCCACAGATGTTGACTAGCAGAGGAGAGCAGCTTGACAGCTCATGTAATGCATCTCTTTCTAACACTCAAAGTGGAAACAAGGCAATATAAAATCCCAAGGCGGGCTTTTTCCCCAACACTGCAATTCTTGGAAAGTTTTCACAAACCACTCTGACCATTCCATTTTTAAACATACCCATAAAAGTGTCCCACTGGCAGAGACTTTACCTTCTCAAACAGCTTCAGCTGACAGGACTACCTATTATATAACAGCTTTAAACTGCCGGTTGATTTGTGTGTCAATTTACCCTTTTCTATGCGCGAAGATGCACACTCGATGCTGTTTCAGCTTACGGATGGTTGACATGAACAGATGTTAGGGATGTTCGGGCACTACCATTTGCGAGTCACATGTGAGAGTTTGAGAACAGACCAATTTGTGCTTCTGTACTCACATGCAACATTGAATGCCTCATCGGATTTTACGCATGTGGGTATGTTGTTGCTAGTGCATTTTTAATAAGAGAACAGTCTCTTACAGAGACTTTACCCTCCCCTATGCTATCTGACTCAGTAAGGATATACTACTGTGTGTATCCTTACACTACATGGGGTCTTACCATGGGCTATGTTCTCTCCCATTTACCAACAAAATACAAGCAGAAATTGCTGTTTTAAAATCAAAAAGGATATGTATCTGTTGCAAATGTGAGCAATTAGCATAGACTGCAGCTCTGTTTAAGTTCTTTCTATTTGAAACCAGAGGCTGCATGTACAGTATATGGTTTTTGATGTGTGTGTAATTGTGTGTTCTACAGTACTTCATTCTGTGTCTTTGTTTTTCTCTTGAACATACCTTCATACAGTTCTCTCACTATTGTGTGAATTTGTAGCTGGCCACTCTTGCCAATCACTCTTGCCAATGTTTGTTAAATATAAAAAAAATGGTGTAAAACAGGGCCAATCAATTAATATAGAAAAATATCTGCAGAATAATCAATAATACAAATATTAGTTCAAGCACTACACATTACCCCCGAACTTGTAGTATTGGTGGTGCTGGTTCGCAATTATTCTAACGGCCTGTCCACACACAGGCATGAACAAAATCTTGAAAAATCTTGATACTGGGCGTGTCTGAAGCTTGGCGATTTTTTGCGACCAACAACCAATCACATGAATCTCCCGCCCCCGACATACGAAGCAATAGCAATGTTAAAACGAAGTAAACTGGATATAAACTCCCCAAACAGGCGAAAACCTACCAGTTTCATCCACTGTCTCTGCCCCCTCCCTCCATGCCTGATTCCTCCGGTTTGTATCCCGGTAAATAGTTCTGGTCGTAAAGAACCGGGTGATTTGCTACCGTAATTTCTCGTTTGGAATATGAGGAAATTAACTGCGGTCTGGCTCTCCCAGCTTGCACGCGGTTTGATTGGCTAGCGCGTGTACTGGCGGGATTTGCATAAACGGGATTTGATTGGCTGATGCCAGCTTCGAAAGCATCGGGAGCATCAAAAGTTGAACATCGCTCAACTTTTGATGCTCACGATGCTTGCAAAGCTATGCTCCGCTCCCCACAATGCAGTTCGGCGAAGATTAAAAAATCTTCTACGTCACCCTATTCAAGTGAATGGGCGAAGCTTTGAAAGATTTTTTTCATGTGGACGGGCCGTAACGGAGCCAGGCTAGCTGTTTACCTGTTTCCATTTATCATGCTGAGCTAACCTTTATTGTAGCTTAAAGCAACACACTCTCACTCCCTAAGCGTCCAGGAGCGACGCTTGGTCAGGGTCCCGTGGCGTGCATTTGGGACGCGCCGAGGCTCCTTCAGCTTCATAAACGGACGCAAAGAGCTTTCAACTGATTGCAATGTATTCCCATCGGCGGCGGTATTTGACGCTCATGGAAGCACCGCATCCGTTTATGTCAGCAGCGTCCATTCCCATTGGATAACGGAGAATTGTACACGCGGAAGTAAGTATTCTCCTTACTGTCGATTGATTTGACAGTGATATCTCCACTACTCATCAACTCAAAAACACCAGATTACCTTTGTTTACTTAAACAACATTGATAGGTTTAAATTGTGTACAAGGTACACAAGGTTTGTCGCAAAGCGGACAGGCGTCGTCACAACAATAGCTGGGGATTGTGGGTAGTGTAGTCTCTTTGGCGCTCCACATTTCAGAGAAAACAAGTTGTTTCTCAGAATTGAAGGGGAAAAACACAAAAGCATTGTAAACAAATTAAACCTATCAATGTCATTTAATTAACAAAGGTAATCTGGTGTTTTTGAGTTGATGAGTCACATTGCATTTAAGAGCTGCCGAAATAAACGGATGCCGTGCTTCCATGAGCGTCAAATACCGCCGCCGATGGGAATACATTGCAATCAGTTGAAAGCTCTTTGCATCTGTTTATGAAGCTGAAGGAGCCTCGGCGCGTCCAACTGCACGCCACGTCGACCTGACCAAGCGTCGCTCCTGGGCGTTTAGGGAGTGAGAGTGTGTTGCTTAAAGAGGCCCTACTTTGCTTTTTGGGGTCCATTTAACATCACTGTAGTGTGTTATTTAGGTTGTTGTGCATGTAAATGGTCTGCAAAGGCTACAATCCCTCAGTTATCTCCCTCACTCTCAAAATACCTTTTGAGCATTAATGTAAACATGTCACAGTAAAGGCACTAAACACTAATATGAACCTGTAAATTAGCATAATAGGGCTCCTTTAATTTCCAACCTTATCATCCAACTCTCAGACAGAAAGCAATTCGCCCTAATTCCCAAGTGGAACTTTAAATGTACTTGGTAAATGAAGGTAAAGCAAAAATTAACCCTCCTCTTTTTCTTCCTCTTCTTCCAAATAAGTCAGAATCTTTTTTTAAATCACGCCATCTTACCCCCTCACAATGAGTCGGTAACTACAACGTGTAGCGACTCACATTATCTAAGTTGGATTTTCAGCTCGACTATATACGCACGCTAACTTTCTTGATGAGAATTCAGGTTGTCCTTACACATTTGACCCCCTCCTAAACATATATGGACTCATCACAAGATGGACTCACTCAGACGGCTTTAATGAAGCGAATATTTTCCAGACAACTTGTTCCTGCTTTGTCCTCATGAAGCAAAGTAGCACTCACATCACTAACTTTGAACGTCCTGTAATGTTGCACGCCATCTTTCAGCTGTATTTTTTTATGTCATCCCTTGTGTCCGCTGGCTGGCAGTGTAGTGTGGATATTGCAGAGTTGAGGGTGGGGGGGACGAGGTGGCATTCAACCAACAGTGAGCACCACATAAAGCCTTTATCACACCTAAACGGCTCCGTCTCCCAACGCCAGAGTGAGATAAGCACTGCTCATTCATCTGTAATGATGTGGAAGCAAGAACCAACTGAAGTGAGTTGAGAAGGAAAGGCTAACTCTGGCACAGTGGGGATGGTGGAAAAAGTTGCAGGGCAAATGAGGTTTGCCTTATTCACTTCTCAAAAGATACTTGTGGATATTGTGTTTTCTGGGAATTCAAGTTCATTCCAAGATGAGTGTTGTTTTACACTTGAAAGGACTGTGATTATCTGCAAGATGAAAAGTGAATCGGGGCTCACATTGCATCACGTTTCCCTTGGACTAAAAATGTAATTTCTGCAAACAGGCCAAATATTCTTAAAAACTAAAACCTGTTTTCACGTGCTTATTATAAGCTCATGATTTCAAGTAATAATTGCAAAGCCTACAACTTTGACTTATTCATATTTGGACATATTCTAAAGTTAACTTCTTAGTTGGCAATAGATATTTCCAATATTTCAGGTAGCATGAAATAAAACTCTCCGATTTTCATGTAAATGTCCAATCATTTTTAATAGTAAATATACTAAATTCAAGCAATACATTCCTCAGTGTGTGCATTGTTTTATATATGTAGGCTAGCAGGATGCATAGTGCAATACAGTCAAATACCCAACTCAGATAGAACACTGTAGAATATTTGCTTGTCCAAGATTTTTTTCAATTATATTTTAAGATGCCATTTTAATTGTGATTTATTGAAATGTAGCTAGTTTACAATACAAGCAAAGGGAACAAAGAAGTCATGTTCTTGAACGCATCTAGAGTTACCCTGGCTACCAAGGGGTGGAGAACATGAATAGCTCTTTCTTGCATCCAACTGTGTCACTGTCAGGTCAAATGACAGCGCTGGATGCAAGAACAACAGATGTTAAATCTGCAAACTCGGCTTTCTCCATCAATAAAGAAGGATTGTCATAATCGACTACATTTACCATAAACACTGATTGGATATCCACATAAAAGGTGGTCATTTTCCCTTTAAGGAACATTTCAATGAAACCAATGAACTACTAATTACATTTATTGCCAAACCTACCATACTGCCTTTAGCATGTTCATGTTCAAACTTACAAATCTGAGTTCATCTGCAAATTTGCACATATTTTTTGGGAGGCGTTATAGAAGCCACTTCTTTAGATTTGAGGTAAACGGTTATTCGCATATTTAGCGAGGACGTGAAATTTGACAGAAATTGATTTTGAGACACAGTTGTGGAATGCACTCTAGACACTGATCCTAGAAAGAGCCTTTAGGAAATTGAGAGTGACCCAATTGGCCAACAGCAAGCTACAACTATCAGGTAAAGTGGTGATAAAATGCAGCCTACAAAAACTGTGTGAAGATTGATAATACAATCAGATGGCAGAAAGGACCATTTATGAATAGAGAAAAAACAATAACTGGATGTACATGACTCTCTTTGGTAGCTGTAGGTTAAGAATCAATGCTCAAGTTGCATAGCATAAAAACAGGTGCATTAATAGTGGCCACATATGAGTACCCTGGAAAGACACCAATGGTAAATGTAATTGTACTAATTTAAACACAGAAAATGCAATATAGTGGCATAAGTTCTGGTATACTCCTTTTTTAAACATAATTTCCTCTGCACTAGTGATTGTTAACTTTTTTTGCTTCATTTTCTTGGTTCTGTGCAAAAAGATTACTTAGTTGGCTTCTTTGTAGATTTGTCATGCATTTAAGGGTAATACCGTCAGTTCTTAGATTCTTACTAACACCAACTTTTTCCGGTCAAATTATTATCTTTAAGACGACTAAATCACATGACTTAACGCATATAATCACCATCTTGTGGTAGACAGAATAGCAAACTTTAGGCTCAGGGTAATATAAATGTACTACATCTGCAGCCAAGTGTCATTATTCCCTCTTTTTTTGAGCTAACAGACACTTCATCCTGATTTAAATCATCTTAGCTATATTGTCCTCTTGTGCCTTTTAAAACACACTGAGGGGACTTAAAGAGCAGACCAATTCTCACACACACTGACTCAAACCTGCTGTCTGTGTCTTCCAGGTGTAATTGGCTTCCTGACTGCAGCTCTGGACCCATCAGGAGTTCCAAAGACGAAGGCGGATGAGACCACAGAGTCTACCTGAGAATGATACCTGTCACCCTAGGAAAACCGTTGACCTGTCCCCTTCCACATATCCTATTTTTGCCTTTATTTCCCATCACCCACTGATTTTGTGATCCCTTTCCACACCCAACTTAACTCCTATTGATATGACTAAAAGAGCCTTTATTTTGGACATGTTGTTTTTTCCTCTCAATGCTGCCAGCCACCAAGGCTATGGTGGGAAGCGTCACTTTAGTTCTCAGCGGGTCGCCAATCACTGCCTGCTGTGGCTCTTGGGACTGGTGCTTCACCTCACCCTTTCCTCATGTCAACGGGTTGACCTGAAATACCCCATAGTGTCCACAGGCTATGGAAAGATCCGTGGTATCAGGAAGGAGCTCAACAATGAGATCTTGGGCCCTGTGGAACAGTTCTTAGGTGTGCCATACGCCACCGCACCCATCGGTGAGCGCCGCTTTCAGCCTCCTGAAGCTCCAGGCTCATGGCAAGAGATTCGCAATGCAACCCAATTTGCACCAGTCTGTCCCCAGAATGTCCACGGGGTTTTACCTGAGATCATGCTACCAGTGTGGTTCACAGACAACCTGGATGCTGCAGCGACCTACGTTCAGAACCAGAGCGAGGATTGCCTTTACCTCAACATCTATGTACCCACTGAAGATGGTGAGTTGTTTTGTTTGACACATATTTGTATTGGCATTTATTTTTCCCAGCAGGAGAGATTTCATAAATGTATACTCCCTCAAAAAAGAAAAAAAAAACATAAATAACAAAGTTACAAAAACTAAGAAATACACATTTTTGTAGTATAAAATAGTAGTGTATATAATAACTTAAAACATATAAATTAAAACATTACAAATAAAAAAAAATTAAATGGGCAAGGTTGCCTTTATTTTTATTTCAAAAAGGAATTTCCCCTATATTTGATAGAAGGTATCAGGCTTTTCTTTAAGTTTGATTTTACTAAAGCCTGCGTCACACTGTCCCGAAATTGACACTAGATTGACACACGATTATGGAATTGTGAATTTCGCACGAAGATGTCCCCGAGCTTGGTCAACAGCCAAGCAACAGCCGAAGCAAGTACGATGCCTACAGAAGGCCACACGATGGCACCCGAACCACACACTCCTTCATGTTGTTTCCATAGCAACAACAACTTCCTGTCAACAGCGTAAACTTGCCTTCAAAGCATCTAAATAAAACAGGAAGTTAACCTAAATTACATTTAAGACATACAACTCCAACGAAAGTAACAAAAACAATGTAATATCCTTTTCAGTTTCACAGAACACAAATTGTACTATAATACGATGGCTACACAACGGCATTGCGAGGGCTTCAAGTAGTTGTGTTGCCTTCCTAAGACAATATGGCAGTTTCTTGTTTCCTTCGTATTGTCTTCGTTTGGCGAAAAATGCCCGATGGCACAGATGATCACACGAAGATGACACGATTTGACGAGATGGCCTTACGAAGGGCAAAATGCACACACATATTTAACACGAAAATGAACCATCGCTCGGTCTTTCTGCAATTTTTTGGAATGCCAAAGATTTTGCCATCGCTCATGAAGTTGTTGCTGGAGCCTGAGAAACTCCACCGGCGGTCATACGATGGCTTAAGATGCCCTCATGAATGGCCCAATGTTTTCACGATCAGAGCCGAATTTGAACATTTCCTTTATCGTGTGTCCATCTGGTGTCAATTTCGGGACAGTGTGACGCGGGCTTAAGGCCATACAATTAGAGATTTTTTTTCACCAGTGACTGATTGAAAGTTTTTCTGGGTTTTTCCAAAAGACGGATATTGTTTAGCTTGAAGAAGAGAAAAAACAAAACGACACAATTCTTGGTGTTATTAAGTCTTGGAATCACAGGAAAAACGAAAAATACAGAGTATTTGGAATTCTTGTAATTTTGCTAAAACTATTTTTAGAACATGGAACATGGTCAATTCGACTAAACTCCCATGCTAGCTATAGAAGGATATACTGTAAAGTCAGTCTTGGAGTTACAAACTGTGCATTTTAATGGGGTAGAACAAGAAGAGAGTAGGCCTGAAACAATTGGTTTGAGTGTAAGAACACCTTGTACTTCTCTAACTGTATTCTAATTTCATATTTCTGTCAGTGTTCCAGGACTCACAGGAATAGTGCCATTCTGATCAGTTAACCAGGATTATATCCAGTGAAAGGAGAGCTCAGGATATTACCAGATCAAATAATGTCCTGTTCTGTAATAATGTCAGTCTTAATTACAGTAGTATTGTTTTCTCCATTACTATTGATAACAGTTAATAGTTTCCTAGATATATATAATTATGGCATGGTAACATTTATAATCTTTCTTGTGCTAATACTCTTCTGTGCAATTAGATACACTTTACATTTATTTTCTCATATTTAATTAATCCTAGCATTTGATGAATATATAAAAAAAAACTAGCTGCTTTTTGGGACAATTAGCCACACTGTGACATGCTAGGTTTTAGCTTGATAGACATTAACTTGCTTAAATCATGTATGAACATAACATCTAAAATACTAGCTGCGGTGGCTCGCTAAGTTGTTTTGTTCTCAAGTGAGTCCATATTTAATTATATTACCTAATTTAATTTAAGTCAGTGTTATCTAGAAAGCCGTTAGACTAGAGTAAATACTTAGCATTACAAAAGCTAACATAAAGTTGACACTAATACTTTTTAGAAGGTTAGTACTGTAATTTGAATGTTGCCTAGTTTCATATCAACATTTTTTTAACAGAATTTTCCCTCAAATGTGTTTTTCAATCCATACACCATTTGTGACATGAGAAAAAAAAAGAAAAAAACATATCAAACCAACAAGCGTGTGCAGCCAAAAGCAGCCTATATGCAGTAAACATGCTAGCAGGTTAGCTCATTAACTCCATGCTAGCTTGGCATCCATTGTCGGTCATGTGAACTTCACCTTGTCAGCCATTGGTGTCAGTTTGAGAGTATATTAAAAAGGCATTGCGTAAAGAACAACAAGTAAGCTGGAATAACCACCATATTTTAATCATTTCAGTACAGAAAGACTAACATTCACTTTATTAATACTGTAAAAGACCATTTTGGAAGAGGCTTTATTACCCTCCCTTTAGGTTTGTATTGCTTGGAAGCTGCACTGTGGATTCTGTGGTCAAGCTTTAGTTATTGTTGTAGCATCTAGTTCAGGAGACAATATAACAATTACAATATGTTGCTAAAGAAAACCTTGTTTGTTCTACCTCCTGGGGCAGAATTAGCCAAAATCCCTGTAATGCAAAACCTCCACCTCTTCATGGGCTACCTGGGTGTTCTTCTTGTATTAATGATCCAGTGGAGAGTGGTTCAGAAAGCAGATTGGCAGTTTAAAGAACACAGGATCAAAGTGTATGTCTTGCTGCAAAGCGTATGTATCACAGAAGCAACGGCTCAGGATAAAATGTAAAAATATCTATCATTAATGGGCTCACCTGAGAGTTGCGTGAGTGAGCGCAAGAGAACACATGTTCATGCATTGCTGCTCGTAGGAAGTCTAACTCTATGGTTAGTCCAGTGATGCACAGCATTGTTGTATTCTAACGCTAAAGCTGTAACCTACTTAGATTGAGTCAATGTTGCAGATTTTTATTTTGTTGATGAATACTCTATGGCCCAACATAAAGATGCAATCAGATACATTTCTAGTAGAGAATATCAAGTATTACAGTAGCATAAAGGGAGACCAGAGCAGAGACAAACAAAACTAGGAAAAGGGACTGAATATAAAGTTATTTTAACTACTCTCAACGGTGGAAAGTGTTCAAACATGGGTATATTTAGTGCCCTGCGGTCACAGTGTGTATGTTGTACAATATGTCACATACTCACCGAGAGGCTGGTGTAGAGTCTCCTGTGCTATTCCCAGGGGACAAGGTGTGCAAATGAGTGAGACTGATTTAACATGTAGCCCTGTCTGCTTGTCAGAATCTGTCACTTATTGTCAGGGGTCACTGCTTACACAAGGCTGATGCTGTCCCCAAGGATATGTTTTGCCCTGTGTGTGAGAGAGAAATGGAGACTGAAGGAGACTTAAGTGCCCCTGAAATTCAAACACACCACATCTTGAACGTCACAGGCGCACAAATAGTTTACAAATCGTCAAAAGTACCAGCTTTAATGCCCCTATGTTGTATTGGAATTTTGAGGTAACATCTAGTTGTCATCGCTTTTCTGATACTACTACATAAGAAAAGTGAACTTGTGTTTTGCCAATACATTTATTTCAATGTGAAGCTTCAGCTGTAGGAATTGTTCAGCTTGCATAAACTTATTTTTTTCGGAATATCATCATAGACTCCAAGTTGTTATGCTGAAAAATATGAATATATCAATACAATTATCAATCACTTTTGTGTTACGTCATTTGGTGATAAATAGTGACTTAACAGCTAGTACTGAATTCATATGAAAAATATTCAATATTAATACTTTAAACCACTTGCTGGACATGCAACTGGTAATTTCCTCAAAGAGCATCTTGCAGGTTTTTTTTTTTCTACATTTATGCTTAAACTTGCTTGAAAATTACAATTAAAAAAGTGAATGTAGGATTTGATATGTTTTGCGAGACATAAGGGCAGGCATTCAGAGGGAAAGGAGCAATTTTTAGCTCTGCTCTTAAAAACGGTTTTTTTTAAGGTCATACGTCAAACTACATTACGTAGGAAAGGGTAAACATCTCCGCTCTCTGACCACGGGTATAGTTAGTAGTTACGTTGAGTTGAGCGGTTGTGTTTTAGTGAGCTGGTATTTTTCGTTAGTTTTACATTGTATTTCACCATTTGTAATCATGGTGCAGTATTGTGTTTGTGCAGGTTGCACAAATACCAGCCTGTCAGGACATCGAGTCCACAGTTTCCCTCACGGGAAAAGGACCGGAGCTAGCGTTCGTTCCTGGGTGCGTTGTGCATCCACCTCCCTGCAGCACATACTCTCCACAGCTTTATCAGGAAACCGTATTACATCCCTCTCTCCCCCCCCTTCGCTGCTCTCTCGCTCTCTCTCCCCTCCGGTACACGGCACCGTAAGACGTAGTGTGGAGTTGCATTAGGTAACGCTGTGGTGGCTGTACTGCTCCAGCCGTCTCCTTTTTGTTTGTTTGTTTCCCCCTGTCTTTGTTGTTTGTGTGTGCGTGGTGGCTGTCACTCCTGGCTCCCGGCTCAACCTCCACTCACCTGCTGCAATCAGCTGTGCACCCTCCCCGACTACACACCTGCTTTCCATCAAGCCATTTACAACGGCATATCAACGGAGGCTCCACAACCTTTCTCCGCCAGACCGTCAAGTATCAGCAGTATCTCGC
Source organism: Notothenia rossii (assembly GCF_949606895.1). Classification (NCBI taxonomy): domain Eukaryota; kingdom Metazoa; phylum Chordata; class Actinopteri; order Perciformes; family Nototheniidae; genus Notothenia; species Notothenia rossii. Next base: position 24,687,672 of record NC_136907.1, on the reverse strand, counting down.
GTCCCTCCTCCGGTACACAGCACCGTAGTGTGGAGTTGCATTAGGTAACGCGAGATACGGCTGATACTTGCGCATTAGTTTCTGTTATGGATCAGTATCAACAGTCCTGCCAGTAACGTTACTATATTATCAATGCTACTTTAGTTATAGCCTGATATATGATAGCTAACTTCACAATGTTGTGATGTGACGTTAGCTAACGTTCTGTAGCTAACGCCGGTCACTCACCAAGATAGCAGCCCAGTTCTCCACTGGTTCTCCTCACACCACAGCTCAATTTCTCTTCGATGGCCGTTATTTCTTCTAATCCTTGGCTGCTCCTGGTCTGTTGGACGCCAAGCAGGCTCATAATTATAAGGTTGTGGTCCGTCATATGCATTTGAATATTCATGTTCAACTTCTTCTGTGTCGAAACTAGCATTGGGATTCATGTTTATTAATACGTTACACCGGCCGCTCTCTCCCTTGTTTCCCCCATGTTACGTCACACGCGGGAGGTCACGTGCCGTGGCTTTTTTATGCGGAAGTGAACATTTCTTACAAAAACGACGCCAGATGTCACTGCAGTGTATATTTCTTTATATTCTTTCGAAAATCTAGTGTAATTTTCCTACACATCTATTCACAGGTGTCTTTAACCTGGAAGTTGCTCTTTAAATATCTTGAAGTATCCGCACAGAACTCTTCCTGTAAATGTGCCAAGAAGTCTCCTACCTGTCTTTATGTTAGCAAGTTGCCCTCAGCCCAGCATCAATGTTTCTCTAGGGATAAAAATGTCCAGACACAAATCTCCAAACTGTTGGATGGATTGCAATCCAAATTTGTATTGACATTCATGGTCCCAAGAGGATTAACCACTTGAGTTTATATATAGCGTTAACAGCATATTGACTTTTCTTTGCCAAGATATCCCAATCAGTCCGTTGTACTTTGCTTTCAGTGCTAAGAAGCAATGGTAAGAGCAGTTGTCTTCCTAACTTGGCAATAGAAAGTGATGGTAAAAATGTTTAAAGGCAGGATGTCTGTTTTTGGCAGCAAGCAGTTGTATTGCTACCTATGCCGGATGTAGGTGGGTCGAAGTGAATTGACAGCACAAAATAATATTGGATCCAAATGTTTTGGTGCCCAATCTGGCCTTGATTTTGATCCATTTAATCTTCAAAGGTCATTTAGTATCATCTTACCATTCTTCCATAAATCATGCTTCAGACCTAGGAATACTCTCTTGGAGCATGTGGTCTACGTTTCTGTTTGGACCAAAAAAATAATAATACGCAAATCTCTTTTCTCTCTGCATTTGCTCTCTCCTCCCTGAAATCCTCCCTGCCTCTTCCCCACTCCGGTCTCCTCCATCTTTATGCAGATGGCGGTATAAGGGGTCACTGTTCTGAATGCAAATAAGCTTTGTGCCCTTCCCCACCAGGACACTATGTAGCATGCTACTCCTTCCAATCAAATTCTCCTTGGAATAATGTAAATGTCACAAATGTTCTTGCGGTTTGAACTGTGAGTGTTAGGCTCTTCCCTTTATCCCCCCTCTTGCTACCTACCTTCCTTTTAAAGAGTTTGATCCTAACTGTGTGGACAAGCTGCTATGCAAGAGCAATGTCTCACTGCATTCCTGTTTCCTCAGACGAAGATCTTTCATTTTTATTGCCGCTAGAGCAGCCATTTACCGCGCTCTTTATTAAAAAACATATTTCAGGAGGCAGGACAGTGGAGGCAGAGATGGAGCTGGAGGCTGGGGGCACAGTAGAAGAGTCAGAGAGCAGAGGGATAGGCCTGCATGTGCTGGGAGTTGATGCCTGGATGCTGGATCCTGGATGGGGGGTTGAACCAAGGGTTTTTCTGACACCTTGTCAAGCAGACAGGCCGCCATAGACATGACATACTGCAGCTTCATCCCGTTTACTGCGCTGAGGAAATGGAGAGGGACGGGAGACAGCTTGTGCTCTGGCCACTAGCTCACTGAACCGAACAGAAACACTGTTGACGGAGAGATGGAGCCACATTAGGTCAAACAGTGCTGGGACAACCCAAGCCAAATGCTCCAGTGCAGGCCAATGTATTTCAGTGACCAGTGGACAATTACATCATGTGTCAGTCAACCTACCGGCAGGCTCCTCTGCTGGGGCAGAAGGGAAAGATGTTTTTTAAAAGTCTGTGTTTCCCTTTGGCGAAGTCCTACTTTTGTTTTCTTCTTCATGTTAGTGTTTCTTCAAAAGTCTTACATTTTTGGTCAGAAGTTACTGCTATGACCATCTTTTTCAATGCAAAGGAAGGACCACTATAAAAAAAATACGATCCTTGCCACATTAGCATGTACCAATGCAATGATTTTCTATAAAAGAATGCCAGAAGTCAAATGGCCACAAGAGCCTAACGGGTACTAAAATCTGATCATTGAATAATTGTTAAAGGCATTATAAAGTGCGAATCTCAGATAAAAGGAAATGCTTTCTAGTTTCACGTAATTGTAAATTACGTGATGTAAATGTGTTTTTATCCATGCACTTTTGTGATGACAATGTCGGTCGGTTGGTCAACCACTTTGATCTGAAATATCTCAACAGCTATTAAATGGATTGCCATGATATTTGGTAAACACTTTCAGGAAACACTGTCATTTGTTCAATACTTTGGATTGAGGCAAAACTCTAAGTCTAAATGCAGCCTAGCCAGGCTGTAGACTTGTAGTCTTGTTGGACTGACAAAACAAGACTTCCCCTTGGACGGCATTTTAAATAGCGCTGCATACAGTTTGTACGGGGCTGCTATGCGCCTGCTTAAGGAAGCTAACATTCACACACAGTTGGAAATACAACTTGGTGTTAAGGGTCCTGTCCAAGGATACATCGACACGTTGACTGGGATCGACACACAACCTTCTTATTGGAAGATGGCCGCTAACAGCCAAAGTCCCTCATTGGGCTTTTGGAAACTGCCTTTCCACTATTTTATAGACTAAAAAGGATCATCTGAGAATGAAAAAAGTCCTAATCACAGTTTTTTTATCTGAAAAACCTCTGTTTCGGGTGTGCGCTTGTGGAGTGTTAGGCTGATGGTCCCTTACAAAGTGCATGTGTCTGTTTAAGCGGATATTTATTAGGCATTACAGAACAAATGAAATCGGAGTAGTCTCCATTAAGCGGCGATGTGTGGTTTTAGAGTGGTGCTAAGTATTGGGAAAGTGCTGACAAGACGTACGACTTGTGTGCTCTTCTATCCATTACCGGTCTGTCTACCGGTCTGTCTACCTGTCTGCCCCCGTAGCCCGGGACCAGCTACTGTTCCATCGCCCTCCGCGGCGGGAAGTGCTCTCCGGATCAGGCGTCTGCATGCTGGAATGCAGAGGATGGAGCAAATCCATTCAGCATTGATCCAGTTCCATTTAGACTGAAGATAAACACATTATATCAGGAAACCATATTCTTATAAAGGGATGGGTGAAAATTGAGCATTGTAATGGTCGAGTGAGTGGTGTGCTCTGCCTCTTTGTCAACAGATGATCAGCACTGCAAATGCTGCCATCACTTTACTGTGAGGTTTCTGTGGGAGACTATAAGGGCAGGGCATAACAGGAAAACATTTGCCAAATAACAAAAAAATTCCAAACTTTCGGTATATACGTATGCTCTAATTCTAGAAGTTGGATCGCTTCTCACTTTTGATGTTTACTCTCAACATTTTGATTTTATTCTCACTTTTTATAATTGTATAGCCTATTGGTAACTTTTTTTTGTTCTCCACATTTAAATCAATTTTCTACTTTTTCAGCTTTATGACATCATTTTCCAAGATCCTTCTGATCTGAGTTATATATTCTTTAGCCTGGCACTGATACTAAAAGTTGACCTTATTCTTGACATTTTAACTTATTGTTGAAAGGCAAGAAAATGTCTTATGCCTTTCCTTATTCCTGACCCTATACTCCTATGTAGGCTCCCAACATAAGGGTAGAACAGACAGACATGTCAGCAGCACTCCAGCAGAGTGATAAACCCCTCGGTGTGTGTGTGTGTGTGTGTGTGTGTGTGTGTGTGTGTGTGTGTGTGTGTGTGTGTGTGTGTGTGTGTGTGTGTGTGTGTGTGTGTGTGTGTGTGTGTGTGTGTGTGTGTGTGTGTGTGTGTGTGTGTGTGTGTGTGTGTGTGTGTGTGTGTGTGTGTGTGTGAACGTGAGTGTGTTTTAATGGCTTTCTCAAAGGCATGTGGATGTAGACAGTGAATAAGAAGGACAGAAAATGCAGCGGTAATTGTGGGCTGATGGAAAGCTTCACCAACACAAACCAAGGAAAAACCAACTAATGGGATGCTTATCAGTTCAGACTTACAGAGGTTGACGCACCAGGGCATTGGTTGGTCACTGTGATTAATGCTTTTTATTGGCTGTGCCCTATGGAGCGTTTAACTGGCTTTACCATTAAAGCTTAATGTGGGGCCCTGCTTTGACCTTGGTCAGGGGGATCCTTTGTAAATATCAAAGAGCTCTCTCTTTGCTAATTTGGAAGGAAAGACTCACATTTCAGGCTGCTTGCCAGCGTTTCTCTGAGTGTACGTGGTCACATGTGTTCAGGATGAGCACTGTGTGTGTGTCTTTGGTGTTTTGACATTCTAGTCTCGTGCGGTGACTTTCGGCCTCAGGATTGCAACACTGTCCTGAGCCGGAGCAGGATACAGAACATCTTGGCATTCCCTCGCCTTTTCTGACCAAAAAGAGTGATGGCTTGTTTCTGCTCATTGATTTTCCCTTACAGAGCAGCAGAGTGTCAGGACTGATAGGGAGCAGGGTTGAGGAGAAGTGGCCTCTGGGGTCATTTCAAGGCAGTGCGTGACTAGATCCTAAGCAGTTAAAACAGATGAGTTTGGGATAATCTTTGAAAGAAACGGTGCGTTAACATTTTTCTCTGCAGATGCAAAAAGCCACTGAGAAGTAACACAGTATTACATCTCTATTTCCCTCCTAATCTTCTCTTGCTTTTCTGCAACATGCAATCTTTTTTAATTTTTAATGTTGTCTCCCCCACCCCTCTTTTTTCCACACCTTAGGTCCGCTCACTAAAAAACAAGACGAGTCTACGATGAACAGACCAAGGGATGAAGGTATTTTAATGTTTTTGTTTTCTTCCTCTTGCTCCATTGTTCTAGCTCTGTAGGGATTGTTGTGTTAGCATCTGTATTAATAATCATCTTAGACTCATCGCTGTGTGTGCAAATGACATTGTGCCATGTCAACGGCTTTTATTAGCGCTCAAATCTGCTATCCTTCCTCACAGGCACACGTTTAGCTGAAGCGCATTAAGAGCTCCATACAAAGTAGTTGTTCTTCATCCCCCCTGTCACTAACGCTGCGTTTTTGGGTACTTGCACAGGGAGCTAATTTACTTTCCCTTCTTGGGTTGCGATGTGGTTGATCAACCCCACGCTGATGTTCTCACTATCCTGCGTGATGCATCAATGGAAATCAATATTCACTCCCTTTTTTTCACCTGCGCTTTTGATGCACTCACGTCCTTATGAAATGCACTGCTGAATTATTGTCCTTCATAATGTTTCTGGGCATCCTCCAAGTTTTCATTTATTAAAGAAGTAGGATTCCTGCATATTTCTGCCACTGCTGTGCATTTTCAAGTTCACTGCAGCAGGCGAATGTAGATGCTCTCACTACACTTACTGATGCAACCAAAATCTATGTAGACAGTGTGCATCTGTTTCTGTACACGTGCCGTACTGTATATATAGCATTATGCACACATACTGTAGGATGCACTGCATGTGTGCATCGTGTGCCTATTCGAGCGCGGTGTATGTGCAAATCTACGCCTGAGTGCATGTGTTCTAATTTGTGCCAATATGTGTGGTTTTTCTTTTTTCTTTCTTTTTCTTTTTTTTTCATGTGAGGGCTCTGTGCTATTTGGGTAGTGAATTCTCTCTCCCTTGCATCTCTAATTGCTATGGTTTAAAAAGAGACAGATGTAGCTAATCCAATTGTGTGGTTTCTTAACGGTGAAAACAGAAGGAAGGATTCATGCAGGATTGCCTCGGAGAGGAGCAGAATGATAGAATAGAGATGAAAGAAAAGGAAAAGCTGAGCACTGCGAGAGCACAAGGGGAGGGCAACGAGGGGGAGAGGAGGGGGAAAATAGTCATAATGAAGACAAGTGCATGATGAAATGACATTTACAAAACTTGAAAGTTAGAGAAATGTGGAGGGAGAGAGAGATTGAGAGGGTGGATGAGGAGGAGACTGGTAGAGCTTGACATTTATGCCAACACCTGATGGATCTTGACAGGATAAGGGTGGCTCGGGTAGATCTAAATTTGTTACTTTAATTACTAAGGTATAGATTGGACACGGATTCCTAGAAATCCTATTATTAGCAGCTTGTTTTCTTTCTTCTTTTTTTAAAGTTATTTGCGAGAGACTGCATTGTTTGCGCCTGGGTTTTAGATGCACACAAATACAATAAAGTGCTGAGTCAGGATGAAACTTTTTACACCCCAAATCAATGCAGTCCATAGAGAATGAATGAGAGAGGAACAGAATAATGGAGGAGCAGAAAGTAGGCAGTTTCTATCCGGAGGTAAGACGTCGCCTTGAGAATAGCAGTGCGAGGAGGGTGGATTTTGAGGAGGAGAGTATCATGTTAGGTAGGAAAGAGAGGAGTGAATAATGTGCTAATGTTTTGGTGGCAGGCAGGAAGGACAGTGAGCTCCTTGTTGGCCCTGTAGGCCTTGAGGCACTTTCCCCCTGCGACCCTGCACCCCCTAATCACCCCTCTGTTTGTGCTGAGTCCCCGCCAATCGCTGCACCATGTCCCTCGCTTCAACCTGCATCCAGCATCTTAGATGTATTTCATTTAATTATACTTGAAGAGGCCCTATTATGCTTTTGGGGGTTTCCCTTTCCTGTATCGGTTATATAGGTTTTTGTGGTCAGCAAAGGCTGAAATTCCCCCAGCCTGAAACGCATCCATTGGACTTTTTTGACTTTCGTAACATAATGACATCGTTATGTAACACTCCAATTAATCGAGATAATAATCAACATAGTAACCGATTATCAAGATAGGAGTTTATTGCATCCCTCATTTGGAGTTAAAAAGAACTAAGCAAACCAGACCTCTGCAGTCCGCTGAGGCTCGAGCCTACATTAGCTGCTACTAGCGTCACACATCTGAATATCCAACCCAACTTTTACAAACCAAGTTGCTTTATGGGTAATGTAGGCATCGGACAAGGAGAATATATTCAGGATCATAAAGACTAGATCTCGGTTTCTCCACGAGGCCAAATTAATGCATGTATGATGTTTGACAATTACATTTGCATGAAAAAAACGTCATGGTGTAAACACAGCACCAAGAATATGTAATTGAAACGTAAAATAAAAGATAACAGATTGAACCTTTTAAAATGGCTGCTACATGTCATAGCATTAGTTCTTTATCACCCAGGATTTATTTTATGGTGGGAGGGTTACTACGAGACCTGCTGATATGTCACTACTCTATACTGTCCTGTTAATGCCGGGATAATTGAACTTGTTTACATATCCTCTGGGAAATCAGCCGAGCTCCAGAATACACCGGAGAAGAGCAGAAAAAGAGCAGCGCGTCAGAGTGTACGACTGAAAATCTTTATTTTTAGCCAGTCTGCCTGTGTCACACGTTTGATCCACAAAAGATCTCTGCATGTGTGAAGCCATATGTGCCATTTTCCACATCCCCGTGTGTGTGTGTGTGTGTGTGTGTGTGTGTGTGTGTGTGTGTGTGTGTGTGTGTGTGTGTGTGTGTGTGTGTGTGTGTGTGTGTGTGTGTGTGTGTGTGTGTGTGTGTGTGTGTGTGTGGGTGTGTGGGTGTGTGTGTGTGTGTGTGTGTGTGTGTGTGTGTGTGTGTGTGTGTGTGTGTGTGTGTGTGTGTGTGTGTGTGTGTGTGTGTGTGTGTGTGCGCACGCGGGTGCGATTGCGAGTGACGCACCCCAAGTGCATGTGTAACCTGAGATTCAGGTGGTGATGCAGGCGGGTGTGCAAATACGTGAGTAGAATTTGTTACCACGGCAACAGGCATTCAGTGAGTCGGTGCAATGGAATGGCTGGTGCAGTTCTATTAGCGAGAAGCAGTTTCCATAGCGACTCGACATCGCAGCTGCCTATGCAAGTGTGTGTGTGTGTGTGTGTGTCTCTATGAATACGGTGTGAATCCTGTGTGAATTTGAGTGTTCATTAGCGTACCTCGCTATGTATGACTTGCTTTGTAACATTTCTTTTTTTCGTCCTTGCTATCATGTTTTTTCGCGGTGAACTTCCCCTCCATGTCTCTTCCCCCCGTCAGTTCTCTCACACTGCCCTATTTTCATCTCCTCGCTCCCTCACATCTTACCCCCTTTTATCTCTCTCTCTCTGTCTTTCTCTCTCTCTCTCTGTCTCTCTCTTTCTGTCTCTCTCTCTCTCTCTCTGTCTCTCTTCCCCATCTCTGAGTGCTGAAGCTCATCAGGGTAAACAGATGCTGTGGCTGTTATTTATGTTTCCACTTGGTCTGGCTTTCATACAAATTATCCACAGGCCCTGCACAGTGCAGACGCTCAGCATAACTGGGCTGCACTGGCAGCTCTCGCAGCCTCATCCACGCTCAGACCGTACCAAGAGAGAGGGGGGTGGGGGGGCTGACAGAGCGAACCATAGCAACACACTGACGGGCACCAATAACAGAGAGGACATCAGAACCGGTGGCAACCATTTGCTCCACACATGCAGGGGAAGGAAAGTTGGGGAAGGTACCATCACGGCACAGGATAGGGGGAGACGCATCACAGGACGAAATAGAGAGGATAATCCCAGTGGGAAACACATGAAACACTTGCTTCCAACTTAAAAGCAATGGAAAAGGCTTCATACTTAGTATGTTCATCTTTTTCTCCAAGCAAACCACTGGCTGTAGAGGGTTTGTTTTTACTACTGCGGTTCTACAAATCTAGAGCTACCAGTTTAAAGCAGTGGCGAACCGTCAGGCCCTTCAAGGTATTCAGAGAATACCCTGGAATACTCAGATAAAACAAACAAAAAATTCGATTTAATTATATAAATAAAATGTATATAAAATGAATAAATGATAATGGTATCTGTGTTGTTGATCTGTAATATTACAGTGTTACGTTGATTTGTTTGTCCTTCTCAGACCATGCACTACGCATTTCAGTGGTTTTGTGTTAGAAAAAAAAGCAACCAATCAGATCTTGTTCTGGGCCTCTGGGTAGAATATCCTTCAACCAAGGTATTCTACATCCTTGATCGAATGCCCTGGCCGTTGCACTGAATGAGAGCGTACGTTTGGATTGACAGTTTGATCAACCATTCATATATTGATTTGTAGCCAATGGGCGTAATCTTTCAGAGTTTCCCTCGGTTCCAGGGTACTCTAGAGCAGTGATTCTCAAACTTTTTTCAATAATGTACCCCCTTTGAAAAAAAAATTCAGCCAATTACCCCCTGATCAGCGCAAAAACAATTTGTTAGGGACAAAATGCCTATATAAAGAGGTTCAGTGCAGCGCTGCACCATCAGTGTCTGATTTATGAAAACAACAACCTTGTAACTGAGAAACACTTAAATGCTACATTTCAAATGTTTACAATCCATCACTAAATTCATGGCAAACTCAATTTAACATCATGCAATAACACTCAGACGACATTAGTTGCATTGAACTGGTCTTTTTAATAAGTTGTAATTACAATTTAGTGAGAAACATGGTCTTGTGCTTCACTGAGGATCTTTGTCATTCTGACAGGGAGGCTAGCTGCAGTTATTACACTTCGCGTTTTGAAATATGTGTAACTCTAGTCTATTAATATAAAACCCACACTGCTCAAACTTGGTTACTTTTCCTAAAATTGGTATATTTATCTTTTTTTTTTTTTTCATTAACATCAAATAAATCTCATGTACCCCCTGCAGTACTCGAACGTACCCCTAGGGGTCCGCGTACCTCCATTTGAGAACCACTGCAAGGCCTGCTAGTTAACTGGCTCGAGACAGAGGATCTAGATGGACGCGACGAAGCAATTCATGCTTTTTTTAACGTTGAAATGACAAGTGCAACAGGTGAAGATGAAGTTGTTGCGGAAATGTTGTGAGTACCCTTTTCAAGACGACAATTCAGTGAAACGACGGACATTATAATGCCGCGGCGGTGGCGGGGGGTGTGTGTGTCCACAGAAGGTCCAGTTGTGATAGACATGGTTCGCCACTGGTTTAAAGAGGGTAGACTACCTGTTGCCACTTAAAAATAAATATTTCACCCCAAAGATTACCATTTTTATACCAATTACTCGAACCCTGAGTAATTTTGAATCTTGGTGAACAAAAAATGTAAAGACAGTGAAAATTGTGATTAATTGAACTTAATGGGGCCACATTCAACAACAGCCAAAGTATATCTGAAAATCTGTTTACACAAAACACAAATATGTGTGTAGTATTATCCATGTATATTTATCAAGTCTTATACTCACTTCCTTCCAAACAAATGCATTTCTGCAAAAACGTTACTATATAATATACTTCAGGCTCGCAAGTAATGCGCGTGCGCAAAAATGGGACTGTTTATACAGAGGTATATTAAAAAGTGTTAGCAAAGTATGCATGTGTTTGCACATACTTTGCTTAAAATTTGTTCTCTTATGACTTGATAAATGAGACTTGGAGAATACTACACATGGAGAGCTTGTGCAAGGATGTTCTCATAGTTAAATGCGACCCCCTATTTATTTCAATTTCTACACATTTCTAAGTTTTTTCATTCTTTTTCACCATGGAGGCATGCGAGAAAAACAACGTTTTGAATGAAGATGAAAATAATGCTGTTTGTCTTTGTCATGCAGATATTCGGGATCGTCGTAAGAAGCCTGTGATGCTCTTCATCCACGGAGGCTCCTACATGGAGGGCTCAGGGAACTTGTTTGATGGCAGCGTCCTGGCTGCCTACGGAAATGTCATCGTGGTCACCATGAACTATCGGCTGGGTGTGCTCGGTAAGTTTGGTGTTCCGCATCCTGCCGGGCTTTATCAGCCACAAATTCATCTGATGTTTTGTTTGCAGACTTTGTTTGCAATGTGTCATCTCAACTTGACCTTCCCCTGTCACTCAGAGAGCTGATGTCTATCAGGTTGCATGTTTTATAAATGGGCGTAGTGTTGCTGGAGCGCACTGGAATCTAAAGCTTTATATCTAGATGTTCAGCTTTACAACATTAGCACACATCTCCACAGAGACCAATGGCGGAAGATCTTTCCATCGGGTAATTACTATAATTACCATAGAAATAAAAATAAAGATATTACTGTTTGCTTTTGATAAAAAACTAAGTTGGAAAGGGGATTTATGCACCCTAAATAGATGCCTTTTTAATGGATGTGTGTTAATAGCACACAGTATCAGCTCTGCAGCGCCACTTCTCAGAGGCTGCGGTTATATCAACATGTCAGTCCTGCTGCCTTTACGTAGATGCTCCGGGATTTCATTCGGTAACACAACTTCTGGTACTATAAAGCCGCTGTGGGCAGCAAATACTGTGAGAATTACCCTGAATCATTCATTGATCAATTCAGACTCCTGCTGTGCCGATTTTGTCTGGAGAGTGTTAATTGACAGTGGTTACATAACCTTCTAAACGAGCCACAGCCCTGAACGTGCTCACATGTGCGTTGTTAGAGCACTTAAACAAATAGCACTATACTCCTGGTTTTCAAAATACTGGTGCAATGAAAAATAACATCAACATCAAAATTCAAACCAATCCTTTTGCATGCTTTTATTGTCTTAAGCTAACACCACAATGCATTTTTTAAGTAATAAGTTACATCACAATATTACTTACTCTGAAATGTAATGAGTTACACTACTTTTACATTACTTTTGAGTTACTTTACCAAAATAACCGCAAAATAATGGCTAGGTATTTTAAATGCTAAAATGTAGTTTAGTGCAGCTCATTATACATCCAGTGAAGGGCAATGTGGTATAGCATAACAACTGTGTAGGCCATTCAGGCTACTAACAACTTTTATTACACGGCTTGGTCAGGGTTCGAGTTATAAACTGAGCTCTATTGGGGTCTTTAAAACTAACGTGTGCGTGCGCACGCACACTCTTGTCCGGTGCCTTGCTCAAGGGCACCACGGCAGGGCCCAGGAGGTGAACTGGGACCTCTCCATATTTAGGTCTGTTTGGGGACTTGAACCGGCGACCCTACGGCTCACAGTCCAAGCCCTGATACTGAC